>NW_027069867.1:0-76032 GCF_002906115.3 Quercus suber | reverse complement strand
CAAAAAAAAAAAAAAAAAAATGGTTCTCTCTCTCTCTCTCTCTCTCTCTCTCTCTCTCTCTTTAAATTTTTTGGTGGATTTTTTTTATTTTTCTTACATCTCTACTTTAGGTTGATAAATTTTTATATTCTTTAAAACTCTATTTTGGGTTAATGCGATTTAGATTTGTTTTTTAAATTGTTATTGTTGTTTTTATTTTTTATTCTCTTTTAATGTTAAATGTTATCCTATTGCGTTCTAAAGAATTAAATATAATATTATTCTATTACATAGCATAATTTGGATAATTTGGTATTTATTCTGTTACGTAGCATGATTTTTTATAGTGCTCAATTTAGATGTTAAACTATGAGACTTTACTAATTTTTGTTTATTTTCTAATCCTTTGTGGTGGACAAAGTACTCTTAATAGTTGTATTAGAAGTACTCTATAATGTCATTCATTTAAAGAAAAGCAAAGGTTAGCCAAACGAAAATAATCGAATAGGTGACAAATTTTAACTTTTGCAATTTTATTTTTATTATTATTATTTTATAACAATGCCTATATAGAAATTTAATTCTTAGATTTTGCTAATAATTGTTTATTTAATAATATGTTTTGGGTGACCGAAATTATAATTTCTATAAAGAAAATAGCCTTAATAGATTATCAAAAACAAAATTTTATCTTAATATTGGTTCAATTAATCATTGTTAAGTTTTATTAATTTTTTTTACTTTACATTTTTTTGGTGTTTTGGATTGTTCCTATATTACATTTATGATTGTTCCTATAATAAGTAAAAATATAATTACGAAATGCATTACTCATTATTAGATTAGTTTAAATTGTAATTTTTTTTTGTAATAAAACTATCATAAAAATAATTATTATGCGCAACGCGCGAGTTCGTAGCTAGTTAAAAATAATTGGACATTGAATTTATTGTGGAACCCACTACTAATACGTACACATTCAGTAAATAAAATCTTCCATTGGTATTATCTTCATGCCAGCTATTTAATCACAAGTACTTATTGTTGTCTAAAATTATGGCAAATGATACAAAGAGTAGATTGAATATTGCAATTTCACACATTGGGGATCCCAGAATATAATTAATTCTACTTTGCTTTGTAAAACTCATTTGAAAAGATGGGTTAATATAAATTCTGCATCTTAATTTACACTTTATGTTTTACCAATTGTAATATGTCATGTGATCTTAAGGGGTTGGCTTAGTTATTCCCAATATCTCATAATATCCATGAGATCTTCGTTTCAAAACCTCTTGCAAATATCTCAGGTTTAATTTTTTTCATTAAAAACTTTAAATACTTGAAAAGAAAGAAATTAAGAAAAAGGTTCTCAAGAGTTATAAACTTGTGCTGTATGGGGCAACACCTCTAACATATAGTGGCAAGAGACAAATGCCAAGCCGATTCTTGTTCCTGTATGAATCCTACCTAGCAAAGTATTTGGAGATTAAGGCCCCATTGTCATAATGGAACCAATAATATACATTACATTAACGTCTGAGATTGTCAACCTCCTTCCTAATCAATCAAAAAAGATTCAACCAAGGCTAGCACCAATTATTTACTGCCATAAAGGATCTGGGTCTATATGTTATTAACATGCATGCAAATTTTCACAACAATTGGATGTTATTTATTATTCAATTCATAAACTTATTTTTTTTATACAATATTTTAAACTACAAAAATTTAAATTTGAACAACTGATTAATGAAAAGGCTACTGATCTTTCATCATCTAAAAATTTTTCAAGAGTGGAGAATATGAAGATAATGTAATCTAATAGTGGATTTATCAAAATTCGATCCAATTTTTAAGCAACACGAAGTATAACCTGAATCTAACTCATATACACACACACACACACACACACTAGCCTAGCTCATCACACGCGCTTCGCGCATGCGATGAGGCTTTTTTTTGGGTTTAGTATCATAATTTTTCATTCATCTTAATTTGAGATATTTCTCTCTTCTATCCAATTAAAACATGAGATTAGAATTTAGAAGAAAGGAAAAAAAAACAAAAAAAAAAAAAAAAAAAAAAAAAAAAAAAAAAAAAAAAAAAAAAAAAGAAAAAAAAAAGAAAAAGGATAGATGCATAAAAGTGGATGGATGCAAGTCCATGCAAAAAAAAAAAAAAAAAATGGAGGGATGGATGCATAAAAGTGGACGGATGCATGTCCATGCCAAAAAAAAAAAAAAGGATAGATGCATAAAAGTGGACGGATGCAAGTCCAGGCAAAAAAAGAAAAAAAAAAAAGAGAGGGATGGATGCATAAAAGTGGACGGATGCAGGTCCATGAACAAAGGTGGACGGACACACACAACAAAAAAAAAGTTTTGATGACGAGGTAACACTCAGTCACATAGGTAAGTCCATGACTCAAAGTAGACGAATAAAATACCTTAAGAATGGGATGCTAATAGAGGACTACAACGCGTCCCGAAGGTTGAAAATTCCATCACGCGTCCCAGGGGCAATGTATCAATGGCCTACCGTGCAAAAGGATGCCCAATCCTATGTATAAACATAAGACAAATGCCAATGCTTTAGCAAGACCTCAGGGCTAAACATTACAAAAGGAAACTGATAGACACCTAATCCTCATCCCAATGGGATGGATCGACAACCAAGGATACTGACAATCAAGGATGCCAACGGCACCTGATTCTCATTCAAAATTTAAGTCCTACTACCTACGGGTGGAAGGACGAACCAAGTCACCAACGAGTGTCTTAATAAAAAATCTAAGTCTTCCTACCTACAGGTGGAAGGACGAACTAAGCCACCAATGAATGTCTTGGTAAAAAATTTTGAAGTCTTCCTACCTATGAGTGGAAGGACAAACCAAGCCACCCACGAGTTTCTTTGTAAAAAATCTAATTCTTCCTACCTACGAGTGGAAGGATGAATCAAGTCACTCACAAGTGCCTTGGTACAAATTTTAAATCCTACTACCTACGGGTGGAAGGACGGATCAAGTCACTCACAAGTACCTTGGTACAAATTTTAAGTCCTACTACCTACGGGTGGAAGGACAAACCAAGTCACTCACAAGTGCCTTGGTACAAAATTTAAGACCTATTACCTACGAGTGGAAGGACGGACCAAGTCACTCACTAGTGCCTTAGTACAAATTTTAAGTCCTACTACCTACGGGTGGAAGGACGAGCCAAGTCACTCACGAGTGTCTTGGTAAAAAATCTAAGTCTTCCTACCTACGGGTGAAAGGACGAACCAAGCCACCAATGAGTGTCTTGGTAAAAAATTTGAAGTCTTCCTACCTACGGGTGGAAGGACGAACCAAGCCACCCACGAGTGTCTTGGTAAAAAATCTAAGTCTTCCTACCTACGGATGGAAGGACGAACCAAGTCACTCACAAGTGCCTTGATACAAAATTTAAGACTTTCTACCTACAGGTGGAAGGATGGACCAGGTCACTCACGAGTGTCTTGGTACAACATTTAAGTTCTACTACCTACGGGTGGAAGGACGAACCAAGTCATTCACAAATGCCTTAGTACAAAATTTAAGTCTTACTACGTATGAGTGCAAGGACGAACCAAGTCACTCACAAGTGCCTTGGTACAAAATTTTAAGTCCTACTACCTACGAATGGAAGGACAAACCAAGTCACTCACAAGTGCCTTGATACAAAATTTAAGACCTACTACCTACGGGTGGAAGGACGGACCAAGTCACTCACAAGTGCCTTGGTACAAATTTTGAGTCCTACCACCTACGGGTGGAAGGACGAACCAAGTCACCCACGAATGCCTTGGTGAATATCCTAAGTCTTCTTACCTACGAGAGAATAGACGAACCATGTCACCCAAAAGTGCCTTGGTCAAAATTTAAGTCCCCTACGTCATAAATAATTTCAGGCTAGCCTATCAAAGATTGACAAGTCTCTCAGGATCCAAATCGAACCGTCACCCCATGAGTCCTTTCACTCCGAGATCATGGACCCATAGGGTGAAGGGGGCAACTGAAGAGGAAAAATTATGCATGACAAAGCTATCTGGACGGAGGTGGCACGAACAGACGTGGCATGTACGGACCGAACAGCCACGTGGTATCTGGCCCATTATTATGTGGTCTCCAAGGAACCGTAAATAGAAAATACTTGTGACACACGATTAGCCTTGGTTTGTAGAGTCCTAACATGAGTAGAATTCTAGAATATACACGCATTAATGAGTATCTTCCTTATAAGGAAAAGACTCGTTCCGCAAACAAAGGAGTCTGGCCCTATGCTACTATAAAAACCCAAAGACCCTCAAGAAAAAGGTACGTACAATTTCTCTAAAGCTCACACTTTCTAGCATTGTTGGAGCTCTCTTCTGACTCAACCTTCGGAGGGTCTTTGGCTGGTACCACACTGCTACTCTCTGTAAGGTCTTCTTCTTTTTCTGTGTTGGGCAGGTCTGGTATCAAGCGAGTTGAAACCGTGTGGCTCACTGGTGATTTTTTCAGCATCATCAATGCTAATCAACCTTTTTGGTTATACATTGGTTCACAGGTTTATCGAGGTGTGGGAAGAGTTTCAGACTGCGATGGATGAACTACCTCCGACCAAATCTAAAACGAGGAAACTACACAGAAGAAGAGCAGCTTATGATCATCAAATTGCATGGAGAACTAGGCAATAAGTACGAACTTAAAACTTTCAAATTCTTCAACAAGAATTTGGGAAGACTTCATAGATGAACATATGTTTATATACAAAATCCCCCTTCTTTCCATGCGCTTTTGCTTGTTTGCATGTTTTCATACTTGATAACAAATATTTATGAGCTAACCTACTTCACGCATGCCAGTCATTTTGAAGAATTTAGCATAAACATGTAGGCATGGTGAAACTCATAAGCATCTTATGTTTGCATCAAATTTGTCTGTAAGTAACAACGATATGTGAACATAATTAGTCTTTTCTTTGAAATGATTCAAAATTTATTTTTCAATGAACTTATATATAAACCCTTGTTGAGTTAGATTTAATGTATATACTGGTGTTTCAGTTTTGCTAAGAGGTGTTGTTACTTGATCTTTGCACTCTATTCAATTGATGCAATTCAAGCTTCTCATTCATAAAAAAATTTTAAAAAAAACCTCCATATAAACCCCCTGTATTTTTCTTTGTAGATGGTCTATGATTGCGGCAAGCTTGACAAGAAGAATAGATAATGATATTAAAAAAACCACTGGACGCTCACCTGAAGAAGTGCACCAAGAATAATCCTACAATATCCAAGATGAAAACCCTGTCCAATGAAGCTTACCAACATGATGCTGATATAGCTAGAAAAACAAAAACTGATAGTATTGTAAGCAGTTCTCCTTCTTACCAAGTTATGGAAAGCTCCCAGTTACCCCTAGAAATGTCTTCCAGTGAATTCTCCTCCTTGAGTTTTGATAATGCCCCTTTATTTGGCATAAACTGGGTTGCAGAAGATAACTTTGGAAACACTTGAGCAATCATTTAGTGACTTTTGGACTAAGCCCTTTATAATAGACAATACCTACATCCAGAATAACTATTCAGTATCCTTGGCAGAGGGAGGATTTAGTACATCTCAATCATGCTATAGTGAAGGCATAGATTCCATCTACAAGGCTATGCAAGAAGTCAAGAACTACCAGGGAATTAAGGAAGATCCATATTTGCTGAATTAGTGCATTGGCACATTTTCATATTAACTGAATAAATGAAATATTTATCATTGTGCGTTTCACAAACCATTAAAAGTTAACTTTTTGCTTAAATTATTTACTATTTGTGAGTTTCACGTTATTTTTTGTTTTGAAAATAAACTAACTTTTAGTTTTTTCTCTCATATTTATCAAATAAATAAGCTACCGAAAATAAGTAAGAAAATTTATGAGAAAATGAGAATTTTCATGAGGTATCATGTCAAGAAAATTGGTTCCTACATTAACAAAGAGTGAATTTACATTAAGTTATAATTGATGATGTTATTATCTTAAGTACAGGACCCATGAAATAGGCACAATCCACAAAAGGGGAGGCGAAACATTAAAGTTTCCAATCCAATTCCATTTTCCCTTGTAATTTCAAATTAAATATTTTGTATTTCTATAGACAAGATATGATAATTGTATTGTCTCAGATTCCTTTTGTTTGGGCGGAAAATAGTTTCCTTGAAAACACATTGTTTGTGGAAAATGTTTTCCAATAAAAAGTGACTAATTTTCATGTGTATTGTTACAACTCTGAATATGATCTTGAAAAACTTGTTTATACACAATTAATATGCTTAAAAAATCATTAATATTTCATGTAGACACAATACTATTATAGGTGGGAGTACTATTTGTAGTGACTTCAAAGAAAATGGCAGTAGTGGTCGTGGTGAAGGTGGTAGTGGTAATGGGGTTAGGAGCATGAAGAAATGAATGGAGGGAGGACATAAGGAAATTGTAGAAAACTTCTCCCGGTTCTCAAAAGTAGAAAATGCTTTTCACCGTTTTGACTTATTAGGAAAACATTTTTCGAAAATCCAATTTAGACCCCAAATTTTTTTATGCAATAGATTAGTTGATCTTAGTTGAACAATTTATGTGTATTCTAGTTATAGTTATTCAACCACTGTAATTATTCACCAAATCTAAATAAATAATAGTAAAAGCAATATAATTTTATCCCTGTTGAAACAAAATACACTGCCATTAGAAGTTGTTGGACTCAACTTCATGGGATGAAAATTTTTGATACAAGACTAGCATTACTCAAGGCACCATGATTGATTTTAACAAATATTAGTGCTATTAACATCTCCAAGAAGTTAGGAGCCCTATCAAACATTCTTGTACCATTTGTTGAGGATCTTGTTGTAAAAAACTAGGTCTTGTCTCTTAAGTACATTCATACCTAACACCAACTTGTTGATATTTGCACTAAACCACTCGATTGCCTTCGTTTGAGTTTCTTCAACAGAATATATAAGTTTCTATGTCACCCCATTAGTCAATTGGTTCTTCTCCTGGGCTACACCACCATGTCCATCATTCATCTTGGGAGTTAGTTTCACATTGTGTTTAAGGGGGATGTTAGAGATAATATTATTATGGTTATTGATTAATGGCCCAAGTGGCCCAATTTAGAGTAAAATCTGTCTAGGGCTAACCCTATACTCTAGTACTCCTATATCAACCCTATTAATGTAATTGTAATCTACAATTCATCATAATATAAAAATGTAGTTGCTAGGGCTTTACATCGTGAGCATAGTTGCCGAACCACGTAAACTGTCTCTTTTCTCTTTCCCCTCTCTTCTGTTTCCACATCTCTCTCTTTGATTTTAACACTATCAATCATCAAATCCATTATGCAGGTGATGTCCTTAGTCACAATGATAGACCTATTTGTCGCCTATATGAGCGATGCACTTAGCTTCGAGTTGTTCTTTGTCAACTCAGGTGTTGTAATCATCGTTCTTTGGAATTAGCATGGCCATTAATGTAGGGGCAGAAAAAGATGGTGGCTTTAATACTACATGATGATCTTAATGGTAATATGGGTTTTTCGATGATGTATTTTGGTGTTAAATTATATTGGTCTATTACATGGGTTTTTATTTTTTATTTTATTTTATTTTTTTGTCATGTTAGGGTCATATTTGTGTGTTGGCATATTCTTTAACAAAATGCACTTTACTTGTAATTTGATAGATCTAAGATGTGTTTAGGATATCAAGAAGTGTGTTGATGAATTTGAACAAGTGATATCATTGAAGACATGAAGATTAAACCAAGAAACAAGTGAAGAAAAGCTAAAATAATGAAACTTGACACTATTTTTAACACAAGCTCGACACTAGCATCTATCGAGACTTAATGAAGAAATCTTGACACTAGCTTGATGCCTCTTAATCTATCAAGCTATGTAGATCCACAATTCTCAGTTTAGAATTTCAGCTCATAATGACTTAAATTGTTAGGGTTTCGTTCACTAAACTTATGTACATTACACCACTATGGCATGGGAGAATGCATATGTGGTTGGATCTGGACCCTACACGTGGAATGGATGTGAGCAAAGGAAGAGGAAGCGTTGGCTAAAAGATCATATTCTTGGTCTGTGCTAAAGGCATGACTGCCTTGAGAAGGAAGTAAGATATGCACCTGACATGGTACTTAAGCACTCACAAAAATGAAGATAGTGACTTTCTAAGGTTAGCAACTATGAGGACACTCCTTATTGGTTGAATGCATATTAGACCACTTCAGAGACACGTGTATCATTAACAATACTCCTAATGCCCCTTTCAATGTCCAAGGCCTATTTCCGAAGCAGTGGCAAAGTCACCTACCCACAGGGCCTAGTGCCACATTGGCCCAATCTCTATCCCCTAGTCAGCAGATAATATCATAGCTGTGAAAATGTCCAAAATAAGGAAATAGTAACTTAACACCTATCCTTGTACTCAGTCATATTCCTCAGATTATAAGAGGAACATGCAATTGTATTTTAGGGTAAGAGCCCAAGGAGATGCTTGGAGAAGAGAGTAGAAAGTTAATAAGATAGAAAGGTAGAAAACAATGTCTCTCTTTAAGGAAGAGCACCCTTATTGTACAAGAGTGACCTCTTTTCCCCCATAATACAAAGTTAAGCAAAGCAAGAACATTTCATTTTTGCTCAAACTGTGGTTTTTCATCCATTTTCTAGGGTTTTCCACGTACATCTTGTGTCCCTTTTACGTTCTTCCTATCACTTTCTTCTTTTTTACCTTGTATCATGTCAAAGCTCATATCTTTGTCACTTAGAAGCTTTTTCATGTAGATGTACAGTTGGATAACTTATTTTATTCCTCTATATAAGCTTAAATCTAACTTGCATGTACAACTTATAAAGGATATTAAAGCTTTATTTTAAAATCACCAAAGACACAGAGACTCTGATTAGAAAACTCATATACTTTCAGAAAAGCTACTACATTCTTATGCGCCTTAGGGTTTTGTAACCAAGTGCTTCCAGATCTTCAATGTGTTTTGAAGTGAAAAACTTTGCATCCAACAACAAACGTTAGTTCCTAGGAAGTAAGACATGTACTAGGATCCGTGCATATAGGAAGAAGTCTCTACAATATCAAGTTCAATTGGATATTGGAGTGAAAGTTCAACTGTAAGTTAGTATTTTGTGAAAAGCCAAGGTAGTAGTAAAATTCCTTATACTTTTAACCGCTTAATTATTGATTAGTGGATTCTTGAGACTGGTGATCTGAAAATCACCCGGTGGGGTTTTTGCCTTACAAGATGTTTTTCCCATTAGTCAACAAATCACTGTGTCAATTTAATTTTCGCAGCACTTTAGTTTATATGGTGATTTGTTTGTACCTCCACTATTTGTATGTAATTTAACCTGATTAATCAACTTGGGTAATTGAATTTATTAACTGGAGTTAATCTATAACCCAATATGTCATGGTCGATGTATTGAATGGGTTTGTTTTGTAATGAATTTAGGGAACAATTGGGTGGTGGTGGTGATGAGTGTAGCAATAATTAGGGTCTTTGGAAATTTGGGTGGCTGTTGGTGACCTTTTTTATTGGTAGAGATCTAGATATGCAAGAAGATTTAGGGGAAGCACTGGAAAATAGTGAAGGAAATGGGTTACATTTTATCCAACGTTTTATACATATATATATATACCCATTTTTGAGAAAACAAATATTGTAATACAGTAGAGAAGAAAAATAGGCAAGTTGTTGTAAAGGATATTTGAAGAGTAAGTAGTTAAATATTAGTAAAAAATATATATGATTTCTATCCTTAATTTTTGAAACTTTTGACTAATCCAATGGAGTGCTCTTAACAGAAAAACATTAACCCTTAACTGACCCATGTCTTGGATTTGAAACTATGTTTTTTCTAGGAAGTAGAACACATAGGTTTCCACTATAAAACATTCAAGAATTAAAAAATCGTGATGCTAGAATACGTACAAATTTATGTGCTACTAATAAATCATAATAATAATAAAAAAATGAAAGTTTTTGAAATCCGTCCATTATATTCATTTCTATATCAATTTGTAAATAGTAAAATTTGTCTAATTCTAGCATTTCAGTTAATAGCTGGCCAAGTTGTCATTAATAAGCTGTTGCTGAAGATAGGATGTGGATTGATGAAACGACTCTTGGATTAAGGGAGATTGTCCAAATGGATGTAATACACGGATTTCGTATAATTTAAATAAATAAATAAAAATCATATAAAAAAGTTCTACTATTCTAATAAATAAATAAAATAAAATAAAAACTGGGCATTCCATTCACAGTAGGCCCATTAAATATAGGACTGACCTGCTCTAGTCTGCTTTAAAATTGAAGACAATTGTGGATGTGGAAGTCGAAGTCAAGGGACCCAACTAAATGACCCCAGTATTGGACTAAGCCACTCCTTTCACATGAGGCCCATTAAAGGAAGCATTGACCTGCTCTGGACTGCTTTGCAATTGGACAATGTCGATGTCTTCCCTGACTAACAGCCGGTTTCTTTAGTCCGGATGAAGGGGACTCAGTTTGAAGTTTGAACCCCATCACGGGTTTAAGGTGGGGTACATATATACGCACACAATAAAATTTTAAATTATGATTTTTTCTTTATGATGCCAAGATATCAATCGATTTTTAGTATAAGCATGCGTTCAAAAAATTTTAGGGCCTAAAGAAAATTTAAGCATAGCATTTTCTTATATGTAAATACTAATTAAATAATATTTATTTAACTTTTAATATATATATATATATATATTCTTTATTTAAAATTTATCACAGATCTTATAGGAGTAACTCAGTAACTCACAAATCTTCCAAGTCTTCAAAATATAGTTACGGTTTTCTTTTTATACTTAGAAGTGTTAGACTGAAACCTTAAATGTTTTCACAAGGTTAGGCCTGATTTAAATTCTGCAAGAATTTGATTTTCTACGATTTTCGATTGGTCAGATTTAATTTTCGATCGGCCGAGCTTCACAAAACATGAACTCTCCTTTCTGCAGCTTAAATGTTTTTGAATCTTGATTTGTATAATCTTGAACAATGTCTAACACCTAATCTAGACATATTTTTGTTCTCAGTTTGCCAACATACACAAAATATGAATCTAAACAGTTAATCCTAAATCTTTAGAACCTAAAAATTAGTAATGATGTATTTCTAAAAAATAAAAAATAAAAAATAAAAAAGGGGCATTGGGCTAATTGTGGATATGCCTCCTTGGATGCTTGGATGTATACTTGAGCGCAACAAAATAGTGATCTATTAATGTTTACAACTAAAGATCTATTGGTTTAACTTTTTTTTTTTCTTAGCCGGTTTCAGTTAGCTCAACTAGTAAAGTCTTTGATGGTTAAATAAAAAATTTGGAGTTCAATCTCTGCCTACACCAAAAACCGATTTGTGTCATGGTCTCATGACAAAGAGCACAATCGTTAGAAATGAACGTCATAAATTAAAACTCTCTAAAAAAAAAATAGAAAAAACTAAATAATTTAAAAAAATAAAAATAAAAATTAAAAAAAAAACCGTTAAGAGGTGAAAATGGGCCCAACATGTTATAGCAAGGCCGTGACCTAGAGTTGGGCCTCAAACCCCTTCCTGTTTGTACTTAGTAATCTTATCTTATCTTTTTCTTTTTCTTTTTTTGACTGAAAAGGTCGAAAAAGATGTTGAATCCTGTTCCCAAGAATATGGAAATGGTAGAGAGGAAGCCTTCGCTAGTTTTACACTTCATCACGTATCAAAAAAGACTTTGTACTAATTTGTTACCAAAATTAAATTAAAACAAAGCTATTCTTGGGACAGCCATTTTCTTCCCCTGTCTGCTGGTGTTGGATAGGCTAACTCATGTTTTTCCCATTTGATGTAATTCACCAAATGAAATAGTGATGACTTTTTCTTTAGGTGTATGTTGCTAACTTGTTTTGGCTTCGTCTCCTAATGCTTGCAATTTTCCAGCTGTGCCAAAACAGTAGTGCAATATGAAAACAAAATATCATTAATATAGAGCATTGGATAGATTCCTTCATTGGTTGAACAATAGCCCATGGATTGTTTCTGTAATTCAAGGAACATGCACCAACCTCATTTTTTATCTATTTGGAGTAATGATCTTCTTAGAATTAGTAATCCAGGTATGTAAATATTGTGTTAAAAAAATGTTTGTACCTAGAGGCTAACATGTAATAGCATTAATCTGCTTGCGATGTGCGTAAGTTTGAATCGAGGCCAAATATATGCCCATATAATTAATGTCCTTAATTATGAACTTAATTAAATTTGTGACTATATATGTCTTTGTAATTAATTAAACTTCTATAAACCCTTATGATCCATTTGGATTGAGGGAGAGGGAGGAAGAGTAAAGTAGAATAGAGTAGATTTGGCACAAAATTAGTTTATTTTTAGTGAACTCTACTTTACGCCCCTCTACTCTCCCTCATTCTCCCTCCATCCAAACAGACCATTAATTATTGAATCAAAGCCCATATATACAAATTGTATTTGGTGATGTAAAAGACTAAAAGTAAAACACAATTGTTAATAACGCTTCTCCCATGCAATTACGTTTGATGTATGTGTGTGGTTAGTATCCCTACTATGGTCTGCCCTGTGTACTCCATCATCAAATTCCTACAACTAGGAGACAATGCACCACCACCAGATTTGGGCTAACTTACGTAGCTTGGTGCTGTCAAGCTTTGGTTGCTCTTATTAACAATAGGAGACAATAGGCCACCCTCACATTTATGAAGTTTGGAGGCTTATCATTGAAAGTCCCTCTCACACACACACTCGGGTTTCATGTGACTCTTTGTGCATGCTAAATCTATATAATAACTAATAGCTGAAAATTTTGATTTTTTATTGATTGTTCCTCATTGCGCCATGTGACTACATAAATTAAAACCACACATACATTTAAAAACATGAACAATTGTGACTTTTCTTTATTCAATAGGCATATTTTCGGTTAATAGGCACATTTTCAACCAATAGGGGCATTTTCGATCAATAGGTACCTTTTGATTTTTTGTTAACCGCTCTTTATTGCACTACATGGCTACATAAATGAATCTATATATATATATATATATCGAATCATAAAATTCTGCCACATTTAAGTTAAAAAAAACAAAATGATACACTGCTTCACAAAATCACTGTTTCAATAGTTTCTTGTTTTTAGGGTTAGACTTGTGTCCAATTTCACTAGACACGATGAGATGCAAACATATGTTCAATTTTAAACACGTGTCCATATCTTAAAACACATATCTACATCTTAACGTGTCCAATAAAACTAACCTCTAAATACAAGTCTCTCCTACCATATTATTGATCAGCCGGCATTTACCAAAGATTTTTATCAATTGCTTTTCGTCTCCAAAAGTCAATGCTGAAATAGGAGCCGCCCATTTGTGGGGTTGGTATTAATTATATTCTACCTAGACCCAGACAACGCCGCATAAGGAACAGTTACCGTTGTCACAGGTCATTAGTGCTAATCCTATGTCAAATATGCTACATTATCTGTGTTGGCCGACGTCTTTCACACCTGACGTGTGAATTCTGACACAATCGATTCGAAAAGTGTTCTTTGCCCACATTTTATATATATTTAGTTATGTATACGTCAAGAATGTAACTTGTCTTGTTATACTTGACCACCGGGCTATGACCTGGTCTGCGCTAAAAGCTTGTTTGGACGGAGGAGGGATATGATTTAACGTACTTTGTTTGAATTTTTTTGTCAAGAGGGAAGGGAATTGAAAGGGGTGTGGTGAGGGTATCATACCCCCTTCTAATTTCGAGAAACTTTCATATTGTGTGGAGTTCACATGTTGGCGGCCCATCTTACAAGATACAGTTTTTTTAACCTCTCATTTTTAATACGTGATTCTGTCATATTATTATTATTATTATTATTATTATTATTTATGTTGGCTAATACTCTACTTGAGTATTTGTAGCGATAGCTTTGTTGGATATGTTACCAAGTATCTTACTGGCTAGTATTCTTAATTGGTACAGAGCATTACCACATTGGAGTGTGGTTTGATAGTAAAAGTCTTTATCCCAACACAGTTCAAGTAATAGTCTTAATAAAGCTTGTGTGGTACACATAATATTACTCATTACTATCACGTGACGTGAGTTTTACTAGCCCATACTGGACACCCTCTTTTTTCATTAAGCTAAAAATAAATAAATAAATAAATAATGGTACAGGGCATTATTGGTGAACATGTTTAGAAGGTTAATAATTTGTTTACTAATCATTGACCCTGTTTGGATTCAACGTTTTCCTGCGGCACGTTTTCTCCCTGCGTTTTCTCCCCTCTTTTTTTTTTTTTTTTTTTTGGGTAGGCAAGTGAACAGTAAAGGCACATGAATTCACTGTGCGGGAGAAAAAAATACTGTTCACGCACTGTTTATAGCACTGTTCACGCAATAAAAAATATTAAAAATGAGTCTCACAATACTATTCACACATTTAAAAATTATTTTGCTACAGTGTTTTCAGTTTTCAGTTTCAGCAACAATAAGCTCAATCCAGACGGACCCATTGTAGACACTACATGACTATTTGATGTAAGATCAAGCATTATTTTGAGTTGATATATCTTGCTGTATATTTGATTGCACTTTATTAATTGTTATCTTCATGTATCTCATACAGTGATGTGTTTGTTCATTTATTTCTGGAAAGACAAGTCTATTATTATGATTAATTTTGTGTTGGTCAATTCCATGTCAAACTTTCTAATGTAATTGCAATATTTCTGTTTATTCATTTTATTTGATTTGTAATTGTATTTAGGTTGAAGAGCTGAAAAAATAAGTTCAAAGTTTTGCATTAAGGAACTTGGTCGAGCAAGTTCATTCAGATTTGAAATTCTATGGCATAGAGAAGGTTGCTTGACAGTGGCTAGAAATCTAGATGGAGCTAGATTTCCATAACTTTTCATATAAGATTTTCCCAATTATTCTTGTAGCCACAACCAACCTCAATTATGTTCAATATAAGAATCAAAATAAAACCCTAAATTTATATAAAAGAAAAAAAAACCGTAATGGTGGGCAGTGGCTGCTTTTGTTTTATTATTTATCCAAAAAATAAAATAAAATTGATAGGATATGAATAAATAAAATTGTAGTAGAATTTGAATAGTTTCCCATATGTATTGTATATGTATCAACAAGGTAGGATGCATATTTTAAATAAATAAAAAAGACAAAACTTTGCCTTCTAACTCTCACATGCACCAACGCTACACCACCACCATATGTATAAATGTTATTACACGCCCTTGTTTAGGTTCTTATCAATGTGAATTGCCACTTTTAATATGAATAATGAACATGTTCACTTCATATTATTCTACTAATCAATCTGAGATTACAAAATCAAGTAGGAAACATCTAAACCATTCCCATATGGACTATACTTCTCCTCTTTTTCTTTTTTCTTTTTAAAATACCTATGGACTATATCACAACATTAATATAAAATTGATTGTTGATGATAGGAAATTTGTGGTTTTGATGGTCAGGAATAAGCTCTTCTTCTTGTTATTGATGAGAATTTTTTTTATAAAGTGGTTTTTCCAAGATCAAATGAGGGTTATATATATATAACATACATAGTAGTACAAATTACACCAACGTTAGAGAAAATTTTATTGATGAAATTGTTAATTATTAAATCAAAATTACAATTAAATCTAATGTTTTAATTGTAAAAAAAAAATTACAATTAAAATTTTCACATGTAGATTTTTCATACTAATAAACTCACTCACAAGTCACAACAATAACAATATTATAAAGTAGTGGTCATAGAGAGTTAGAGCATGAAAGATGGCAACATGTCTTTACCTCTGCATTTACTTTGAGAGCAACTCTATGGATACAACATTACAAAGTAGTCTTATGAAGTCCTGTACCCTCTTTACAAAATCTTCAATTTGCTGTGTGTGTCTTTTTGTGAAAATTTGAGTGAGTATGAAGGGTTTTGGCCTTGGTAGGGGTTTATATTTGTTGAAATTTTTGTTATATAATTTTAGTTGAAGTAGAATTTTCAAGCTCTTGAAACATATATCTAATAGAGTTTTACTTAAACTAAAATATTGTAACACTTGATAAGATAATTACATGTTGAAGAGAAATAATAAATATATAAGATATAAAACCTAAATTAAAAAGAAAAAGAAAATAATGGTGACTTGAAAAATTATGGAAGCTCCAGAGGCTTCAGTTTTATATATATATATATATATATGAGCCAAAATACCCAAAAAAACTCTAAAATGACTAAAATACCCCTTAAACTTCTAAAACAACCAAAATACATTCCAAATCTCTAAAATGACCAAAAATACCTTGAAATTTTGAAAATGACCAAAATACCCAAAAATCTCTAAAACGAACAAAATACCGTTGAAATCTCTAAAATGACCAAAATATCCCGAAACCTCTAAAATGACCAAAAATACCCCCAAAACTTTTAAAATGACTGAACTACCCTGAAAATATCTAAAATGACGAAAATACCCTCGAAAACTTTAAAATTATCAAAATACCCCTAAACCTATAAAATGACCAAAACACCCCTAAACCTCTAAGATAATTATAATACACCCATAATCTCTACAATGACTAAAAAACCCAAAGTATCTAAAATGAACAAAATAACCCAAAACCTCTAAAATGACCAAAAAATTCCCATACCTCTAAAACAACCAAAAATACCCTCAAAATATCTAAAACGACCAAATACCCTCGAAACCTTTATAGTGCCCAAAATATCCCCAAACCTCTAAAATGACCAAAATACCCCTAAACTACATAGATGACCAAAACACACTTGAAATCTTTAAAAGACCAAAATACACCAAAACAACTAGAATGACCAAAAAAAAAAAGAAATCTCATACCTACAAACTGACCAAAACACCCTTGAAACTTCTAAAATGAGCAAAATAAACTTGAAAAATCTAAAATGACCAAAACACACTAGAAACCACTAAAATGAGGAAACACACTCACACACAAGCACAAACCTTCTCTAAAATGACAAATATGCCCATGAAACTTAAAAATGACCCAGATACTCTCAAAACCTCAAAAATGACTAGTAAGTTGTATTTTTGGTCATTCTATAGATTTTAGGAAAAATTTTGGTCATTTTTAAGGTTTTAGGGATTTTTGGTCAATTTAGAGATTTTAAGGTATTTCTATCATTTTAAAGGTTTTGCAGGCGTTTTTTATTATTATTATTTTGATCATTTTAGAGGTTTTGGGCTATTTTAGTCATTGTAGAGTTTTATGGGTATTTTTTGTTAGTTTGAAGTTTTTTTTGGTGGGGGGGGGNTATATATATTCTTTATTTAAAATTTATTTTTCTTGATTTTAGAGATGCAAAATTACTAATAAATTTTTTACACTCAAGCTACGTTAACATTTCCTTTTCAATTGTTAAAATGGCTAATCCACTTAATCTAGGGATAAGTTGTAACTATAAACGTGTCAATCACAACATATAATGAAGGAAATAAAGTGTAGGTTATAGATGATGTAGAACAGACCGTCATGACCTTTTTGGGCTCTCAAGCGTGCCTAAAATCATTGTGTAAGGCAAAAAAGCACTAGAAGAAATCTTGGGCCTCGGAGTTGGAATCGTATGAAAATTGGCAGGCTGAAGCGAAACTTTCTTCTGAGCAATAGTCGTTACTTTGCCAAAAGGTACTCCTGAAATTGGCAAATTCCTCCATTTAGGACTCAAAAACTACAATTTTACCGTTTATAATAATTTTTGTTTCCTTAATCAGTATTTATATGTTTTGTAACCATTAAAGGCAAATGAGATTATTAATAAAATACAAACTTTTGTCGAATTATTTCTCTCGTAGATTTTAGTTTATTGCCTTATGGATTCAAGGAACCCCTCGTGGATTTGAGGTTTACTACCCAAAAACTAATAGTTTAGTTTCTGTTTTATCAAGAGAGTATCATGTGTGCCTTCTTGAAGCTTCTGGGACATCAACAAATAATGCATAATATGTAGTGTAGATAAGTTTGAGTCTTTGAAATAAAATTAAAAATCTCTAAAAAATAAATAGAAGTAGAGAAAGCCAACAACAACAACAACAACAACAAAAACAAAAGAGTGAATTTGTTCAACTAAAAGAAGCACAACAAGAATATAAGAACAAAAAAATAATAATAAAAGCTTACCTGAATATCAAAATAGAGTCGGCTCACATGCAGTACACCTACACTGAATCATTTGTTACAATGAAAACTATATTAAAATTAAAAAAGATGGAGAGCAATAAGGTGAGCAAGCCAATCTACTCGTGCCAAGCAGCTAACTTCGAGACAACTAAGGGCAAACTTTGAGCTAGAACTAATCAATTAGCATTAATAGTAAGTTCCCTAGGGGTTTTTTTTTTTTTTTTTTTTTTTCCTATGCTTGCTGGCTAAACAAAGTTGGCATTGAGATTTAAAAAAAAAAAAAAAAGATTTAATTTCTTCAAGAATTAAGATTGAAAGGTAGAGAGAGAAATTTTTTCCTCCTACCTTTTGTTATTAGAGAAATATATAGTCTCTCTTGGAAAATTTCAAGTAATGAACATTAGATTTTATTAATGAACTAATCTAAGTGCTCGTTTGGTTCTACTTTTTTGGGACCCAAAAGGGCCAAAACACGCATTTGTCAACCCAAAATGTGTGTTTGGTACAATTCTAAAACTATGCTTTTCAGTCCCATAGATGCGATTTTTTGCGTTTTTGTATTCCAACCCAAGAAATGCGATTCTAAATCACACAAAATACCATTAAGATATTTTTTTGTTTATCTCCAAATTACCCTTGACTTTCTCATGAACTCCACAAAATACACACAGAAAAATAAAAAGACAAACACAGAGAATCATAGCAACAGAAAATTGAACCTCCATTGGCAATCTCACTCTCAACAACCTAAAATGAATCTTTCGACATGGCTGAGGTTGAGTAACGAGAAGGAGCTCTGATGCACCAATCTAAATTCAATTTCGATTTGATTTTAGGGTTACCGAGAGAGAGAGAGAGAGAGAGATGTTGAAGGTTTGGGTGAAATTAAGAGAAATTACCTTAGGTCTCAATGTTTTTATATTGGAAGATAGGAGGTTGGGAATCTGAGAAGAGTTGCTTGTTTTTCGTAGAAGACATGTGTGAGTAGTGGAATTTAATGAAAAAGAAAAGAATAAAGAAGATCAAGGTGAAGAAGTGTGTGGCAATGGCTAACTATGTGGAGGAAAATAGAGAAAGGGGAAAAAGAAAGAAGGCAAAAGGTGAAGGGTTGGTTCTAATTGTGGCTGAGAAAAAATGAAAGGAAAAAAATAAAAAATAAAAATGGAAGAAATGTGTTAGGTTAGGTGTGGGAGCAAGGCTACAAATAAATTTTATAAAAACATGAAGAAGAAAATAATGTAAGTCGTGTGAAAAAAGGAATAAATTATATCAAAGTAATGCTATGTTCACAATATTTTCTCAACAAATTTTAGGTAGTACTTTATTATTATATATTCTGTAACCAAAAAAAAAAATTAAAAATTAAAAGACTCACAAGAAGCCATTAATAATCTTCCAAAAATAAAAAGATTCTCTTTTCAGCAGCTTTTACCAAAGGCTCTACATAAAAATAAATAAATAAAATAACCAATTTCATACTGCATTTTTTTAAAACCACCACTTTTTCAAAAAGCATAGTTTCAAAAAGATAAACCAAACTTACCCTAATATTAGTTGAGAATTTAATTTTGTGAGTTTTTTTTTTCCTCAACTTGATCTCTTCACGTGTTTTGGAATACTATGGGGCCTTAATCTTCTCTCCTCATGTTGTTTATTCAACTGCAAAATATTCTTACTAGAACCCACAAGGGCAGGGAATATTTTGTAATTAGTGTTTGTTTGTTTAGACCCCTTTAAAACAGATTGTATAAACCTAGTGAATTAGCTAAGTAGTTATTTAGGTTAATTATGAGATCTAAGTTGAACAGTAAAATATCATATCATGCATAGCAAAAAGAAAGAGACATAATGTCGAGGACGTTTTTTTTGACAATAGCCAAAAATGCAAGATTAGCCCAAATCTCCCATTGGGTTCTTTAAAAGTGATTATTTGTGGAGAGTCAAACCCAAAATTCCATGTATAATGAACAAAGGTTAATGGTGCTTTAATAAGAGAGAATTAAAATGCTAATAACAAAAATGCAGAAAAGTGCATAAAAACAATACGTTCGAAACTTTGACTCAGTCAATGAGAAGAGGAAATTGAGAGAGGTTGTGAGGAAGAGAGGAAAGGTTCCCCTATACCCATATTTCCACATCTAAACTTTAGAATTGTGAGAATATTAGTTGGCTAAATGGGCTTTTGGTCTCAAGTTTCAGCTCTGTGGGAGAAAACGTAGTTGGTTCCTTTTGAATCTGATTGGGGCCTTTTGTATTGAGCTTAGGGTATTCTAAGTGACTGTTTTTGGTTTCTAGAAGAGGCTTTGAACCCCAATGTATCAATCAAAGACGTTATGGTCAGATTTTATTTAATTGGTTAAGAGGGATGCCTTGCTTTTTGCATAATTTGGAAAATAAAGTAACCTAAATTCATGGGCTGATGTTTCCTAGACATGGTAGGTCCTTGGAGGCGGTATTTGGTTGTTGTAGTAGACAAGGCCAGCCACTTAGGGTTAGCTATGTGTTTTAGGCAAAAAAATGGTAGAGTAGAAAAGTTGAGCCACAGTCAACCAGAGCATAAAAGCTATTTTGTGGTGAAAATTTTGGATACAAGACCTCCTCCATGAGCCTGAGATATTACCAGTGTCCCTTGCCCACTTGGTAACACACACGGGTTGTCTCATGCAAAATATCTGAAAGAAACCAACCCATACCATCCAAACCACACTTTCTCAATTTCACTATAAGTTGCATGAGCTTAGCCTTGCTTAAAAGAATAAAATATACCATAATACATGAATTGAGCCCACAAGGAAGTTGAGATTGTAGAAAATGTGTCGCGAAAATAGGTATTAACACACAATAATATGATTACCTAGAAAAACTAATGAAACAAACTATTTCAAGGTAACAATTTGGGAGGATTTGACCTAACTATCCTCAAAGTAAACAAATCCACTAGAAAGAATTGAAGTTTACAAAAGATTTAACCCTAAATCTTGTGCTACCTCTAGTAGAACCTACTAACACGACCATAAGCAGCTCTGACTCCATGGACTCTTCTCTCTTGGATTTGTTAAACCCAAGCTCCAACGCTTATGACTTTGAAATCTCATTCAAAGGTTTAGATCACTAGTTGTTGATCTTGTAGTAGCAACTAGATTCCCCCAGCACTTGATTGTAGATCTTGTTCCAGTAGACACTTGTAGAGTTAGAAGGTTACAAAACCTCACAGATCTTATAGGAGTAACTCAGTAACTCACAAATCTTCCAAGTCTTCAAAATATAGTTACGGTTTTCTTTTTATACTTAGAAGTGTTAGACTGAAACCTTAAATGTTTTCACAAGGTTAGGCCTGATTTAAATTCTGCAAGAATTTGATTTTCTACGATTTTCGATTGGTCAGATTTAATTTTCGATCGGCCGAGCTTCACAAAACATGAACTCTCCTTTCTGCAGCTTAAATGTTTTTGAATCTTGATTTGTATAATCTTGAACAATGTCTAACACCTAATCTAGACATATTTTTGTTCTCAGTTTGCCAACATACACAAAATATGAATCTAAACAGTTAATCCTAAATCTTTAGAACCTAAAAATTAGTAATGATGTATTTCTAAAAAAAAAAAATAAAAAATAAAAAAGGGGCATTGGGCTAGGGTACTTTGGTCATTTTAGAGATTTCGGTGTTTTTATTTATTTATTATTGTCTTTCTAAAGGTTTCAAAGTTACTTTGGCCATTTTAAAGGTTTTGGACTATTTCAATCATTTCTTAGGTTTTAGGGGTATTTCTAAGTTTCGGGGGTATTTTTGTCCTTTTGGGGGGTTTTAGGGGTATTTCAGTCATTTTTAGGGGTATTTTGATCAATTGGGGGTTCCGTGGGTATTTTGGTCTTTTTCAAGTTTTAGGTTGTATTTTGATCATTTTTTAGGTATATGAGTATTTTGGTAATTTTTTAGGTTTTTGGGGTATTTTGGTTATTTTACCGATTTTAGGTATATTTTTGTTAGGGTAATTACAGTCCCTTCCCTGGAGGTTTGGGGAATTACACTCCACTCCAAACTTAAAGGGAAAAAAAAATTCTTCCTTCCCTTGAGATTTAAAGAAATTAAAACTCATATCCTTTTTGTTTATATTAGTAAATATTTTAAATTTCTATAAGAATCTCTTTACAAAAGTTTAATCATGATGAGTAAAAAAATAACTAATAAATTTAAAATAAAAATGCAAAATATTTCAAGCACCAAATTACTTTCTACAACAAATCTCTCCATATCCCGTTGAAAAATGAGAAAAAATAATAATAAACAAAATTCATACTTAATATTTTAAAATACACTTTAATTAAAAATTTTAAACAATGAATTTTAATACTGAAATGGAGGATAATTTTTGAAACAAGCCTTTAATAAAAGGACAGGTTAGTATATAACATTTTTAATATTAATTTTACAAAGTTTGGTTAATCGAATTTCAAGGGAGTGAAAGTGTTTTTTCTTTTCAATTTTGGGGTGGAGTCTCATGTCTCCAAAACCTCAAGAGAGGAGAAAGTAATTACACATTTTTTGTATATATTCATTGAATAGTGGGTAATTTGGTGGGTTGGGTTTAACTTGCTATAATTGGGTTGGGTTAGGTTTGGGTTATAATTAATTGGTTAAATGAGTTTTATGTACTCAACTCACTTATGCCCGATCCAAACCTGTCAATTTGACTACCCTAGCTTACACTGGCTTGTTGCTTGTATGGCTAATTCAATCGAGGTTTTGGATTGGTTTTGAATCCAAGGGTCAATTGACTTGATTGGTGAAAATATATTTTTTTTCTTAAGAGACTTTATTATTTGGGAGAGTCTATGGATACAAAAAAATTGACAAAAAATTTCACATCTAGTAGATGTAGCAAAATATTAGTTGTAAATAAAAAAATAATGTCAGTAATGGGTCTAGATAAGAACTTGTAAAACCTTGCCAACTCAACTATTATAAAAAATTATATTTGAATTTGAAAAATACTTTCTATTATCTAGACACAATTTACAATTTTATTGAAAATTGTACACTTAAAATGTATCGCCAACACAAAACAAAAAGAGAGACCCGTTACGACTATAACAGATCAGCATTGAGGGTCTCAACTACTTTGACAGGAAATTAAGTGTAAAAGATTCAAATATTAACTCGACTTGTTTTATTTTAATCGTCATTTTTCTTTTCAATGTAGCCTTTGTCAAGCAAAGATGTGGAACTTGAGCGTTAATCCTTTTTTTATTGGGCTTGTCTTGTCTCTTTCTTTAGAAAATTTTGTTTCTTTTTTTTTTTTCTATTTTTTTTTTTTTGCTATTTATTTTACTGTAGTTAGGCTGTATTTATTGCCAAAAAACCCATTCTTTACTTTATAAAAATGTAATGTCACAAAAGATAACAGAACAGGATAATAATATTGAGTTTTACTGGTAATCTTTTTAAAATTAAATTCACATGGTATATATCTGTCCATTCACGATTATGCGTTATTTTTATTTGCCAAAGTGTGGATATTTTCATTTGCAAGATTGACAAAGCTGAGCGAGGTTTCTAAACTTATTTCAGTGCGAGTAACTAGAGAGAAATTGTATTCTCAACTATGCAAGTTAATTCCGAAAAATAATGTATAAAAAAGAACCAACAAAAAGAGGACAATGATATATATAAACTTCTCCATTAAAATAAAAACATACTAAAGTAATTATTACCTTCATAAGTCACGTACTCCATTTGAAACAATGACATTTTAAGTACCGCTATCTGCTTTCCCACATGGCCAAAGGATTGCTTATTCCATGATTCTAGTGACCTTTGGCACTCCTCCAAACATGCCTCTAAAGGCCAACCCGAGACCCTGTTTTGCCCTCTTTCCCATGCTTCCTCCACCACATTATTACACTGCTAATCCTCAAGCCACATGGACTCAAAGCGAAATAGTTTTGATCGTTGTCACTGTCGTCTGGGAGACCTAGCATCCTTGAGCACTAAAATGCTATGATCCGAGGTCAAGTTGGACACATGAAAAAGCTTCACCAATGGGAACATCATTGCCCAATCCATGGACACCAGAGCTCTATCCAATCTTTCATGAATCCAACCACACTCCCTAATCTTCTGCTCCAAGTATATTCCAAGCCCACATAGCCCATGTCCCTCAAATAACACCTATTAATTGCCTCACGGAAGCCCCTCATCTAACCATCAGGCCTCACCCCACCCCCATCTTTCTCTCTAGGATACATAATCTCATTGAAATCCACCATGCAAACCCACGGCAGATTGCTTCTGTGACTTAAAATCCAAGCTCTTGAATCCATGAACATCATTGCTATGGACTTAGAATCTATCCATGCAATGAAAATGGAGCTGAATAGGTGGCTTGGCATTGAAGAGGAAATGTGGCATCAGAGAAGCCGAAATAGCTGGTTAAAGGCTAGAGACAAGAACACTACTTTCTACCACACATAAGCCTCGAATCGGTATCAACGGAACACTATCAGTTGGGCCCTTGATTCTATTAATGTAGGTAGATTATTTTGAACAACTTTTCTTTTCCTCATAGCCAAGGGTGGAGCCAAAGCTGATTGACGTAGTGCATTCAAAAGTCACTGATCGAATGAATTCTTTACTCACCAAAGATTTTCAGGCTGTGGAGGTGGAAAAAGCTCTAAAGCAAATGCATCCTTTAACGGACCCCGATCTGGATGGTATGCCCCCTTTATTTTATCACCACTTCTGGCCTATTGTTAAATCCATTGTCATTCACACAGCACTTACTTTTCTAAATCATGGTAGAGCTCCCCCAAATTCCATGACACTCACATTGTACTTATTCCTAAAATAAAGAATCCGAAAAAAGTTACTGATTTTAGACCAATTTCTTTATGTAATGTGGCTTATAAAATTGCATTTAAAACGGTAGCAAATAGAATGAAATTGGTGCTGTAGGATATTATCAGTGAGAATCAAAGTGCTTTTGTGGCAGAACGTCTCATCATAGACAATGTTTTGGTGGCTTATGAGGTGATGAACCATATCAATAAGAAAAAGAAGGGCAAATGTGGTGAAATGGCAGTAAAGTTGGACATGAGTAAGACATATAATCGTGCTGAATGGGAGTGTTTGCAACAGATCATAAGGAAGCTAGGCTTTCATGAGAAATGGATTAGCATTGTGATGCAATGTATGTCTTTGGTGAAGTATGCTATTCAAATCAATGGACAACCTTGCGGCCAAATCCGACCAACCCAAGGGCTTAGGCAAGGTGACCCTTTATCGCCTTACCTTTTCATCATTTGTGCTGAGGGTTTGTCTGCTCTTCTCCATCATGCTGCCCAAAGAAAAGCTATTAGAGGTGTGGCTGCTTCAGCTAGAAGGCCTAGAATATCCCACCTATTTTTTACCGATGATAGCTTGGTGTTTGGAAAAGCATTTGTGAGCGAAGCTACGGAAATCCAAAGGATTTTCAAAGTCTATGAACTTTCATCGGGTCAACAATTAAATTGCACTAAAACTTTCCTGTATTTCAGCCTAAAAACTGATGTGGGAACAAAGAAGAGAGTGAAATCCATGTTTGGTGCCCAGGTAATCAAGCCTCATGAATCCTATCTCAATCTGCCATCTCTAATGGGGAGGTCTAAGAATAATACTTTCGCTTAACACAAGCAGAAGGTGGCAAACAAAGTCTCGGGTTGGAAGGAAAAATTACTTACACATGTTGGAAAGGAGATTCTGGTTAAATCAGTAGCCCAAGCCATGCCTGCCTACTCGATAAGTTGTTTTTTGCTTCCCAGTAAATTATGAGAGGAGCTAACTGGAATGATCAGACAGTTCTGGTGGGGGCAGATGAAAAATGAGAAAAAACTAGCTTCGCTGAGTTGGGACAAGATGTGCATGCCGAAGGAAAAAGGACGATTGGGTTTCCACGATTTAAAAAGCTTCAACCTGGCTCTTTTGGTTAAGCAGGGGTGGCGGCTGCAAAACAAACTCCACTTCGCTGTTTAGCCAAGTATACAAAGCTAAATATTTCCCAAGGTGTAGTTTTGTCGAGGCTGAGTTAGGTCTGAGGCCTTCGTATGCTTTGCGAAGCCTAGTGGCTACTCAAGGGGTTGTCTGAAGAGGCATGAGGTGGCAAGTGGGGAATGCTACTAGAATCAGCGTGTGGCGTGATAAGTGGGTTCCTAGGCCAAGTTCGTATAAGGTGTTAACGCCAGTGAGGCCAAATGTGGAAAATGCTCTGGTTTGTGAACTATAAACATAGCATCTAGCGAACGGAATGTGGACAAGCTCAAAAGCTGGTTTTAACCTGAGAATAGGGAGGCAATTTTGAGCATTCCTCTGAGCACAAATGACACCAATGATTGATCAGTATGGGCAAAAAATAGAAGTGGCAAATTCACTGTAAAAAGTGCATGTGTGTTGGCTTTGGAGGAGCAGCAACACTAAGCTTTGGGGGATTGCTTAAACGGTTTGACCCGCAAAAAGATATGGAAGGCTTTATGGCACCTAAATATTCCACAGAAAATTAAACACTTTGCTTGGAGGGCGGGTCGGGACATTCTCGCTAGAAAAATGAACCTCACAAAACAGAAAATCACTCCGAGTGGTACTTATGAGTTCTGCGGAAAGGAGGAGCAAACTGTCAGTCATTTGCTTTGGTTTTGTGATCACGCTAAAGGGGTTTGAATGGCAAGTAAATTGGTTTCATTTGAAATCTCTCTAAGATGGAGTTTCTTGGATGTGGTGAACTTTCTGAGGTGGGAAGATAACAATCCTGGGCTGCTTGAGAGGGTCGTCTCGATCTGTTGGGGTATTTGGAAGAATAGGAACGTGCTCCGCTTGGGTGGTAAAGGACAGGCAGGTCTTAAGGAATGCCATACATTTGGTTGATGAGTTTCATGTAGCAAATGAATTAAAATCTAGAAATCGGGTTGAAGCTTCTCCTATAGTGGTTTGGCAGCTACCAAGCTGTGGTCACTACAAAGTAAACATTGATGGGGCCGTATTCTCAAATAGAAAATATGCAGGCGCTGGTGTAATTATCAAGGATGATACTGGAGATGTGGTTGCAGCGCTGAGCAAGAAGTGGAAATGTCCCTTGGGTGCTGTTGAAGCCGTAGCAAAAGCCTTGGAAGCCGGTGTTAATTTTGCCAGGGACGTGGAGGTTAGAGACGTTGAGTTTGAGACTGATTCGCTAGAGGTTTATAACGCAGTACAAGGGCTAGCACCCTCGCCAGCTTCAGTGGCAACCGTGTTAGCTGGACTTATGGACCATGCCTTGGCTTTTAGACAGTAGAAGTTTTCTCATACCAAAAGGCAAGGAAATGTCCCTGCTCATGTGTTGGCCCAACACGCAAAGGATGTTGAGGACCATGTAGCCTAGTTGGAGGAATGTCCTAGCATCTTAGAGCACGTGTGTGCTTAGAACATTCTTATATTTGATCTATTTGTTTGTTAATAAAAATTCAGTATTTCTCATAAATAAATAAAAAAAAGAAAAGAAAAACGAAAAAACAATGACATGACCCGTTTTTTACAAAAGTCTAAAAAAAAAAACTGTTTTTAGTCAATATTTGTCATTTGATGATGAGGCGTAAAAGGTTGGCATGCTTTGTCAAACGTGCGCAACATATCCTTGACACAAATGCACATAAAAATTTGGATGCTGAAGACTAGTAATAGTAATGCGATGGCCCATCTGAGCTTCAAGTGATTTATTAAGTTGCGAAATTCTTGGTTCAAAAGCAAATTGGAGTGTCAGAAATTGGTCTCAAATTCATTTTCATCTGACCATGTAACCATGAATTTAAAACGATATTGTTGACTGTTCGTACCGTACCGCACCAGCAAGTACTTAATGGTTAGTAATCATTTCTTTTCTTATCAAAAAAAAAAAAGTAATCATTTCTTTTTGTCTTTTTTTTTTTTTCCAAAAATTGATTCTTGCATTTATTTTTCCCAAATGCCTTAAAGTAATGTTTTCCTCATATGTCAGGGCTAGAAAGAATAGGAGCTTATTTTCATGGTAATGACTACTACGAGAATTCATCAAGAAAAGACAATTATTTATAATGCACATGTCGAATGAAGCATGTAACACATTGTGAATAGTACTTATTAAACCCATGACCGCACTTTCGTCGCAACATCAGTTTTGTCCCCTTTTCGTACATGATAATGTGCGAAAATTGATTTAATAATATTGTCATCTTCCATTTGACCACTATTTCGAATCAATATTTTTGACTGACTCTGGCTATGTTATAATCTGCATGTGCTTGTTTGTAAATTTTCTATCGGTGACGGTTTTGTTTTCTGTCTTTGTATAACGATGACGTCGATGAGGGACCACCAACAGGAATACTGGATGGAACTTGCTTGGACATGAACTGATGTTTGAGGTAACGTAGCTTTGCCAAAACTTGATCTCAACCTCACTTACCAATCACACATTTATGGTACCGTGGAAATTTGGCTTATGCTGCTGCATGTAACACATTCTAAGGAGTACGGACTACCTATTCATCCATTAATTTATTAAAAGCCCATTTCGTTGCAACTTCAGATTGGCCCCTAGTGATCATTGTATAAATAATGTGCATTTTTCAACTCAAAATTTTTGTATAAATGTGCTACTTAGAGCTAGGGAATTACTTGATCTCAAAATTTTTATTTTGAGAGAGAGAGATGGTGAGAACTCCCTTCTATGATAAAAATGGACTAAAGAAAGGTGCATGGAGTGTAGAAGAAGATAATAAATTAAGAGCTTATATTCAGAGATTTGGCCATTGGAACTGGCGGGAACTTCCCAAATTTGCAGGTATTTAAGAAACTATTATATTTTGAAGCTGATAGTAATCAATCCAAGCACATTTGTAGTTTTTCTATATAAGAAAAAGAGAGAAAACACTATATTTGTATCATTAGTGGTCATCATGTTTACTGTCTCATGAAATGTTTAACTAATTAAGGCTGTCTAATTACTCAGCTTCTCTCAAATTAATAAAAAATGAACATAGTGTTTAAGCACTTCTAGTTTTTATTTTATGACAAAGAAAACTATTCTGTGAACATTTTCCTTGACTTTTATTGTTCATTTTTATGCATGATTCAACTTTATCAACTATCATTGTCTTCCACTCTCTGTAATACTTTTCTTTCCCTAGAAAATCCAAATATATAAAATAAAAATAAAAAATTAAATGGAATCTTGTGGTATTGTATTTCATGCTAATCATCCTTTTTGGTTGTACATTGGTTTACAGGTTTATCGAGGTGTGGGAAGAGTTGCAGACTGCGATGGATGAACTACCTCCGGCCAGGTGTAAAACGAGGAAACTACACAGAAGAAGAAGAGCGTATGATCATCAAATTGCATGAAGAACTAGGCAATAAGTACGAACTTAAAACTTTCAAATTCTTCAACAAGAATTTGACTTTGTAGATGAACATAAGTTTATATACAAAATCTCCCCTTCTTTCCATGCGCTTTTGCTTGTTCACATGTTTTCATACTCGATAACAAATATTTATGAGCTAACATACTTCACGCATGCCAGTCATTTTGAAGATTTTAGCATAAACATGTAGGCATGGTGAAACTCATAAGCATCTTATGTTTGCATTAAATTTGTCTGTAAGTAACAAAGATATGTGACCATAATTAGTCAGCTTTTCTTTGAAATGATTCAAAATTAATTCTTCGATGAACTTATATATAAACCCTTGTATTTGAGTTAGATTTAATGTATATACAGGTGTTCCAGTTTTGCTAATAGGTGTTGTTACTTGATCTTTGCACTCTATTCACTTGATGCAATTCAATCTTCTCATTTATCCAAAAAAAAAAAAAAAAAAAGACCTCCATATAAACTCCATGTATTTTTCTTTGTAGATGGTCTATGATTGCAGCAAGCTTGACAGGAAGAACAGATAATGATATAAAAAACCACTGGCACGCTCACCTGAAGAAGTGCACCAAGAATAATCCTACCATATCCAAGATGAAAACCCTGTCCAATGAAGCTTACCAGCATGATGCTGATCTAGCTAGGAAAACGGAAACTGACAATTATGTAAGCAGTTCTCCCTCCTACCAAGTTATGGAGAGCTCCCAATTACCCCTAGAAACATCTTCCATTGAATTCCCCTCCTTGAGTTTTGATAATGCTCCTTTATTTGGCATAAACTGGATTGCAGAAGATAATCTCACTACATTGGAAACACTTCTTGAACAATCGTTCAGTGACTTTTGGACTAAGCCCTTTATAATGGACGATATCTACATCCATAATAAATATCCAGTTTACTTGGCAGAGGGAGGATTTTGTACATCTCAACCATGCTATAATGAAGGCATAGATTCCATCTACAAGGCTATGCATGATGTCAAGAACTACCAGGGAATTAATGAAGACCCATATTTGCTGAACTAGTGTTGGGACATTTTCATATTAATTGAATAAATGAAATATTTATCAATGTGCGTTTCACAACCGATTAAAAGTTCACTTTTTGCTTAAATTATCTACTATTTGCGAGTTCCGTGTTATTTTTTGATTGAAAATAAACTAACCTTTAGTTTTATCTCTCATATTTATGGAATAAATAAGCTACCAAAAATAAGCAAGAAAATTGGTTCCTACATTAACAAAGAGTGAATTTACATTAAGTTATAATTGATGATGTTATTAGCTTAAGTACATGACCCATGAAATAGGCACAATCCACACATAGGGAGGTGAAACGTTGGAGTTTCCAATCCAATTCCATTTTCCCTTGTAATTTCAAATTAATTTTTTTTGTATTTCTATCGACAAGATATGATAATTGTATTGTCTCAAATTCCTTTTGTTTTGGTGGAAAATAGTTTCCTTGAAAACACATTGTTTGTGGAAAATGTTTTCCAAAAAACAGTGACTAATTTTATGTGTATTGTTGCGACTCTGAATATGATCTTGAAAACCTTTTATATACATCATTTAATATGCTTAAAAAATCATTAATATTTCATGTAGACACAATACTGGTATAGGTGGCAGTACTATTTGTAGTGGCCTCAAAGATAATGGCAATGGTGGTCATGGTGAAGGTGGTAGTGGTAATGGTGTTGGGAGCGTGAAGAAATAAATGGAGGGAGAATATAAGGAAATTGTAGAAAACTTCTCACGATTCTCAAAAGTAGAAAATGCTATTCACCATTTTGGCTTATTAGGAAAACGTTTTGCAAAAATCCTATTTTGACCCAAAATTATTTATGCAATAGATTAGTTGATATTAGTTGAACAATTTATGTGTATTCTAGTTATAGTTATTCAACCATAGTAATTGATGATGCAGATATCGGTAGTTGAGTTCCTTGTATATGTTGATGTACGAAAGTAGTTGAGTGCGTCTCAAATGTAGAAACCTGCAATAAGATTCAAACCGGAAATGGAGTACACCGATGTGGTGTTTTCCAAAAACCCTCCAATAATTAAGTCAGAAAAAGAGTTCAGAGAAAAGGTTTGGCTTAGGAGTAGTTTTTGGATGGAATTTTGTGTGTACCTTAATGCTTGGATCTTTCTCTCGTTTTATAGCTAATTCTGCATTGATGAGCAATGTTTCTCTGTATTTACTTTGCAATGGCTAGTGCGTAACAAGTTGATGTCTTAATGGATATAATTTGTTACCATTGCTCCATGTGTTACGCTTGGGCTTGAATGCTTTTAATAAATGCGTAACGTACCTTAGCTTCATCACTGAATGTGAGATGCTTCCAAGTTTTTGGACTCATCAGTTACCCCCTTATTCCTTCCTTCGTCTGTGGGACGAGGTAAGAACAGAGAGATTCGTCGCTTTGTGTTCCGTGCATAGGGCATTTATTGTGAGTAGACGTTTTGTCTGTCCAGTGACATGTGTACGATCAGGATTTTCTTTTCATGTCTGTTTTTTCTCAATTTTCTCGTGCATGGTGTTTTTCCCTCTTTTTCCTTTTTCACACTCATTTTGCCATTTCGCCTGCTTGGAAATTTCCTCTTCCTCACCAACTCCTCCTTCATTCCTATTAAGTCCTTTCTTCTCCTTCTCCATTTTCATTCTTTTATGGTAGACTACTCATAAGTTAGGCTAGGTTACCCTTCTATATCCTTTCTCTTTGCTCGTTCGTGTGGTTTTCTTGAGTTCGTGGGTAGAAAGCGTCTTGGGGTTGGTCTTTTTGTAGAGAGAGATTGTCCATACGGCTCCATTTTGCTTGTCCTCTTCCCTTTGTTCCATCATTCGGTAGGGATTGCCCAGACTTTGGCAATGTCTGGAGAGGAGGTTTGGTTGAGTGAGCTCGAAACAGGCTTATCCTCTTCTGAGGACCATGGAGCTCTAGAGGTTTCCGTCCTTTCTACTCCTTACAAAGCCTGGAGTATCCATTGTGCTTTAAAAGAGAAAGACAAAGGGTAGATTAGAAATAGATTCCAGTTCCCTCCCTCCGTTAAGGTTAGGATTCCTGATGGCAACAATAGAGTTGTCATTCATATGCTGTCGAAGTCTGTTTCTACAAAGCAGACTTTGCTAGTGGTCTTCGTTTCCCCCTTCATCCTTTCATTAGGGAACTCTTTTATCGACTTTTACTCGCTCCTGCTCAATTAGTCCCGAATTCTTGAAGGATAGTGATTTGTTGTATGGTTGTGTGGTTGTCTACTAATGACGGAGACATCATTAGGGTAGCTGAGTTCTTGCATTTTTACCATTTAAGATGATCCAAAATCCTGGCTTCTCCTACCTCATCTCTAGAATTGATAACTCTTACTGACGAGGTTCTTAAGACGCACAAAAAAGCTAAATCCATCCTTGGTACCTTTTGGGATAATGCCGATGCCGCAATAACGAAGGCTCACAATGCCATTGACGTAGGTGACCTTGAGCCTTTGACGACCAAATCATCTCAAGAGTTGATGTCATCTCAGGTTCACAAGGTTATATAGGTAGACTTCTTTGTCTTTTCTCCTATATATATATATATATATAATCCTTCTCTTTGTTTCAAGGTGTTAGGCGAATCTTTGTACCTCTCGGGGAAGTACTTGGCTTATGAGAAGAAGCTCGCATCTCTCATTCCTCAAATGGAGTCCCTCTCTTCAGAGAATGCCCTATTGAAGGAGAAAGTTTTCTCTCTTGAGAGCGAGGCGACGAAAACCCAAGATCATCTCAAGGTTTTGGAGAAGGATATAAGTACTGAGAAAGCCTTCTCCAAACTGAAAGATAAGCAAATTGAGGAAGCTTTGGCCAAGATTTCGAAGGTTGGGGCCGTGGTAGTAGAGAAGTTCAAGGACTTTGATGAGTATTTTGAGAAGCTATGCGACTACTATGTGAAGGGTTTTGTCCTCTTTCGCAAATGCTTGGCCAAGCATCATCTAGAGCTAGACTTCTCCAAGGTTGATGTGGAATAGGTGGAGAAGGAGATCCTGGTAGACCGTCCTTTCGAGGCCACAGTGGAGAATGAGGGTGTGGCGGAAGAAGCTACCAAGGCTCTAGTAGACCCGTCTTCTTCTAATTTTTCTTAGAGCCTTTTTTCTTTTTTTAACCGTTATCATTTTTGTAAGACAAAAACACTATTCCTTAGGCTCGTTATTTTGGGCATGTTTATACAAAAACGCTGTTCCTTGTGCTCGTTGTTTTAAGCATGTTTATTTTCTTGCTTCTTTGAAACAGTATTTCTGGGCCCAATTTTTTTAGGCAAGCTTATTTCTAGTGATACTCTGCTATATTCTACCTCGTGTTCAAGATTCAGTTTTATTTTTTCATGGAACTTTTAGCAACCTCGATATGTGTAAATAACTTTTTTCTAAGTCATGTATAAATGACGATTGCGTTATGTATTTCTAAATCATGTGTAAATGACAATTTCATTATGTATTAATAACCTTGTTCTAAGTCATGTTTAAATGACGATTGCGTTATGTATTAATAACTTTTTTCCAAGTCATGTGTAAATGACGATTTCGTTATGTATTAATAACTTTGTTCTAAGTCACGTTTAAATGACGATTTCGTTATGTATTAATAAATTTGTTCTAAATCATGTATAAATGACGATTTCGTTATGTATTAATAACTTTTTCAAAGTCATGTATAAATGACGATGTAGTTAACAGCTTTATAATAGAAATATTTGCGATAATGACTTTTGAATAATACTGTTCCTCACGCTTTGTTGATAGAGAGATAAAAACATCTCATTGTGTATGAAATGGAAAAATAGACGAAAATACATTCAGATAAAGATAGGAACTTTGGAATAATTGGGGTTTCTTACTGATAATATTTCTTCAAGTGCTCTACGTTCCATGGATGAGGTAGTTCTTGACCGTCCAGTGTTTTCAGGTAGTATAACCCTTGTCTAGAATGACGAATAAATTCATAAATCCTTCCCACGCTGGTCCTAATATTCCCTGGGGTGGGTCTTTTATTGCTTGTGAAACCTTCCTGAGGACAAGGTCACTTGTGTCGAACTTTCTTACCTTTACCTTCTTGTCGTAGTATCTGGCCATTGCTCCCTTGTACTTCGTCATTAGTTTCATAGCTTTGTCACTAACTTCATTAATTAGGTTTAGATTATTGCTAAGCCCCTGCTGGTTCCTCTATTCTTCATAGGCCTTGACCTGAATGCTTGTCAATCCTACTTCCACCAGTATGACGACTTCACTGCCAAATGTCAGTCTAAATGGTGTTTCTTCCATTGGCACTCTTGGTTGTCCTGTATGCCCATAGGATGCTTGGCAATTTCTCAGGCCATGCACCATTTGCCCCTTCAAGACAAGTTTTGATAATTTTTAACAGGCATCTATTCGTTACTTCTGTTTGACCATTAGCTTAAAGGTTTCTTAGAGAAGAATAGTGGTTCTTGATTCCTAAATCTTAGCAAAATTTTCAAAACTTGGGGTTGTCAAACTATTTCTCATTATCCAATATCATCACGTTAGGGATCTTAAACCTGCAAACTATGTTCTTCCATACGAAGCTGGTGATTTTGGCCTCTGTGATCGTCGCCACTGGCTCAACTTCCATCCATTTAGTAAAGTAGTTGATTGCGACAATCAAGAATCTGAACTACTTTCTTCCCACTAGGAATAGTCCCATTATGTCAATCCCCCACTGGGCGAATGGCTAGGCATGTTTATTGGTGTCATTGGCTAGGCGCATTTCCTGGTCATGTCTGAATGTTGGCAAAACATTGGCATCTGTTGCATGTTCTGACCAGGTCATATGCATCCTTCTGTAGTGTTGGTCAATAGTAGCATGCTCTAACTGCTTTTCCTGCCAAAGATCTTGCTCCTGCGTGGTTACCATAGATCCCTTCATGTATTTCCCGCAGTACGTAGTTGGCTTCTTCTGAGTTAGCACAATGGAGATATGGAAGGGAGTGTCCCCATCAGCATAAGACATCATCAATAATGACAAAGTGAGTAGCTCTGATCTGGACCTTTAATGCTTCTGTCTTGTTCTTCGAGAGGCGCCCTTCTTTCAAGAAATGGACAATGGGGGTCATCCAATCATCCTACTTCTATACTGTCAACACTTGTTCTTCTTTTGTGCTAGGTTGTTCCCTTCTTTCCATAAATGACTCAGGGGATATTTTATGGTCGTCTGATGAAGCTAGTCATGCTAGGAAATTAGCTTTTGCATTTTTTGCTTAAGGAATTTGCTAGAAATTGACAATGTCGAAGTGTGACAAGAGCTACAGGATGATGTTTAGATACTTCTACATCCTTTCTTCCTTTGCTTCGTAGTCTCCTCTTACTTGGCCAATTACAAGCTGGGAATCGACTTGGACGATGAGAGATTTTGCTTTTAATACTTTTGCCAGTTTTAAGCCTGTTAGTAGTGCTTCATACTTAGCTTCGTTGTTTGTTACCAGGAACTGCAATCTGACTGCGTACTTTAAGATCTCTCCTTCCGACGATATAAGGACCACACCTACTCTTCTTGCTTTCTTAGTGGCGGACCCACCCATTTGAACTATCCAAGTTCTCTTTGGGGGTTCTTCCTCATCTTGGGTGTAAGTGAACTCTGTAATGAAATCTGCTAGGACTTGGGACTTGATCGCCACTCGAGGTGGTTTTCTATATTGAACTGGCCCAGCTCTATGGCCCATTGGATGAGTAGTCTTGCTGCATCTATCTTGTTCATCGTCTTTCTTATTGGTTGGTCTGTAATGACGATGATAAAGTGTGCCTAAAAGTAACGGAGGAGTTTTCTAGAGGCGATTACTAAGGAGAAGGCAATCTTCTCTAGTCTTGGATAATTAACTTCAGCTCCTTGAAAAGCTTTGCTGGTGTAATACACTGGCTTCTGTATTTCTCTTTCTTCTCTTATTAGTGCCAAGCTTACCGATGTGTTAGATACTACTAAATAGAGAAATAGTTTTTCCCCCGTTACTGACGAACTCAATAGTAGAGGTCGTGCCAAGTATTACTTCAACTTTGTCAGTGCATCTTCACACTCGTCAGTCCACTAAAAGGTCTTCTTAAGGACTTCGAAGGACAGTAAGCACTTGTTTATTGCTTTTGAGACAAATCTATTCAAGGCCGCCACTGTTCCTCTCAAACTCTATACCTCCTTCACAGTTCTTGGAGATTTTATCTCCATTATTACCTTTACCTTATCAAGATTTGCCTCTATGCCTCATTAAGATACCAAGAAACCCAAGAATTTTCCTGAGGAGACAGCAAAAATACATTTTGTTAGGTTCAATCTTATTTTATACTAACATAGTGTGTCGAAGTTTCTTTCAGGTCATCCAAATGATCTGCTTTGTCTCTACTTTTCACTAGCATATTGTCTACATATACTTCCACATTTCTTCCTATCTGCTGAGAGAACATGCAATTCACCAACCTTTGGTATGTAGCCCCTACATTCTTTAGTCTAAAGGGCATTACTTTGTAATAGTATAACCGTTAGCTGGTGATGAATGTGGTCTTCTCTTGATCCTTTTCGTCTATGAAGATTTGGTTGTAACCAGAGAATGCATCCCTAAAACTTAAGAGCTTGTGTCCAGCAGTTGAATCCACCAGTTAGTCGATCTTGGGTAAGGGGAAGCTGTCCTTCAGGCAAGCCTTGTTGAGGTCCATAAAGTCAACGCACATCCTTCATTTGCTATTGTTTTTCTTCACCATCACTATATTCGCTAGCCAATGTGGGTTAAAAACCTCTCTTATAAAACCCACTTTTAGAAGCTTCTCCACCTTTTCTGTCACTGCCTTATTGTGTTCTGGTGCAAATCCTTCGTCTTTATTGCACCAGCTTGCACTTTGGATTTACATTAAGACAATGCTAAATGATCTCCCTATCAATTCCTAGCATGTCCTCGTGTTTCCAAGTGAAAACATCTTGGTTTTCTCTTAGGAGGGCAGTTATCTTCGTCTTCTCTGCGGCTGAAAGAGCTGACCCTGTCTTCAGAACTCTGGATGGATCTCCTGAGATGACATCGATGTCTTGTGACACTTCTGATGGTTTGAAAATAGGCTTCAGCTCTTCTATCATCCATGTATGATTTTCTCCTTATGCTGGGGTGGTCTGGTAACACTCCCTTACAAGGACTTGATCTTCTCAAATTTCTCTTATACCATAGGCTATAGGGAATTTTGTCTTTAGGTAGTATGTTGATGTTGCTGCTTTCAGCTTGTTGAATGTTGGTCATCCTAGGATGACGTTGTATGTCAACAGGCAATCTACCACGAGGAAATCAATCTCTTTGAAGTCTTGGGCTGAATACGTCCCTGTAATCACAGTCAATTTGACAACGCCTTTAGGATTTATCCTATCTCCAGTAAAACTCACCAAAGGAGAAGTGAAAGGTCAAAGCCTTTCTTGACTCAACTTCATCTGTTGAAATGTAGGCAGATAAATAATGTCCACTGAACTCCTATTGTCAACCAATACTCGGTGAATGTTGAGTTCCTCCATTCTTAGCATTATCACTAAGGGATCATCATGAGGTTGCCTAATGCCACAAGCATCTCTTTCTAAGAAGACAATGTTTGGCTCGTTACTCCATGGCAACTTTGATGACAGGAATCGTGAATGAACGTTGTTCACTTCTCTTGCATGTTCCTTCTTTAGTGACTTGGAAGATCCTCCTATTACTAGTCCTCCTGCTATCATCCTTGTTTCGCCTACAAGAGCTTTTTTGCCACTCGCCTCTTGTTCTTTATCTTTCTTATCTTCTGTTGTCGTCTATATGGCTTCATCTTTCATATAAACTTCTGTAATTTTCCTTGACAAATCAAAAACTTCACTTGGTCCTTCAAATGACTGCATTCGTTAGTGCAATGTCCATGGTCTTGGTGAAATTTTCAATACTTGTTCTTGTCCCGTACTACTGTTGGAGCATAAATAGGCTTGGGCCATTGCAAAGAAGTTTCATCTTTTATTAGCATCAGTACTTGTTCAATGGGCATTACTAGTAGAGTGAAGTTAGTAAACTATGATCTTCAATCTGGGAGGTTTTTCATTTTATCTGTGGTATGAACTATGCTTTGTGTTTCATTCTTTCTATCAAGCTTGCTGTTGGTTCCTTCGTTTCTCTTCCTTTTTCTTGTCATCTCTTTCACGATCACCACATCTTCAACATTCATATACTTTTGAGCTTTATGGAGAAGCTCCGCCACTATCCTTGGTGGGCTCTTGATGATTGAGAAGAAGAAATCTCCAAGCAACAACCCTACTTGGAAGGTTGTCAAGATGACCTGATCCTCCGTATCATCCACCTACAGCAACTCTATTGAAACGAGTCACGTACTGTCTTAGCAACTCTCCTTCCACTTGATGGATGTTGAGAAGATGCCTAGTTGGCTTCTTGTGTCTTTGTCCTCCAATGAAATGACGAACAAAACCCTTACTAAGTTACTCAAAGTTGGTAATGGTGCTTAGGGGTACTTTGCCAAACCAGACTCTAGTTGTACCATTTAGGGTCGTTGGGAAGGCCCTACACATTACTTCACCTAGGGTCATCTACAAGAGGATTAGAGTTTTGATGATTCGATGTGGTCCGAAGGATCCCTTGAACCGATATACGACTCTAACTGGGGAAGGAAAAATTTCAGTGGGAGAGGATGATTTAACACCTCGGTGGTAAATGGCAAATCCGTTCTTCGAATCATTCCATCTAGGTTTTCCACAGCTTTTTCCTTCACTGCATTCCTGAGTTCATCCATTTCCCTTCTCATGGTATGGAGTTCGTTCTCCATCCTAGACAAGTTCTCTTTTGGCGCTTCATCCTCCTATTGATTTGGCTATCTAATTCTTCCTCATTGGTGTTTCCTTTGATTCTTTGAGGTTGTTCTTCTTCATTTTAGTTCTTGGTAGCCCATGTCATTCCCCATTCTGGGACTCAGTTGTCCTGTATAATTCTTCATTATGGCGAGTTAATTCCTCCACACTGGCTACAAGAGCCTGAATCTGTTATGCAGCCTATTCAGGGTCCATCTCATATTACAAGGATCTATTTTGTCTCTTGGGAAAGGAAAATGGCTTGAATGATCACCTCTTCCCACAGATGTTGCCAAACTGATAATGCAGAAATCAACAGTTGAGTTCCTCGTCTATGTTGATGGACGAAAGTAGTTGAGCACATCTCTAATGTAGAAACCTGTAATAAGATTCAAACTAGAAATGGAGTACGCCAGTGTGGTGTTTGCCAAAAACCTTCGATGATTAAATTAGAAAAATAGTTCAGAGAAAAGGTTTAGCTTAGGAGTATTTTTTTTTTGGTGGAATTTTGTATGTACCTTAATGCTTAGATCTTTCTTTTGTTTTATAGCTAATTCCGCACTAATGAGCAATGGGTCTCTGTATTTACTTTGCAATGGCTAGTGCGTTACAGGTTGATGTCTTGATGGATATAATTCTGTTACCATTGCTTCGTGTGTTACTCATTGACTTGAATGTTTTTAATAAATGCATAACAAACTTTAGCTTCGTCATTGAATGTGAGACAGTTCCAATTTTTTGGACTCATCAGTAATCATCCACCAAATCTAAAGAAATAATAGAAAAGGCAATATAATTTTATCCTTGTTGATACAAAACACACTGCCATTAGAAGTTGTGCTCAACTTCTTGGGATGAAATTTTTTGCTCCAAGCCTAGCATTACTCAAGGCACCATGATTGACTTTAACAAATATTAGTGCTATTAACATCTCTAGGAAGTTAGGAGCCCTATCAAACATTCTTGTATTATTTATTGGGGATCTTGTTGTATTAAACTAGGTCTTGTCTCCTAATTATATTCATACTGAACACCAACTTGCTGATATTTTCACTAAACCACTTGATTGCCTTTGTTTTGTGTTTCTTCAACAGAATATATAAGTTTCTATGTCACCCATTAGCCAATTGGTTCTTCTTCTAGGCTACACCATCGTGTCCATCATTCACCTTGTGTTTTTTGCTTATATGAGCAATGCACTTAGCTTCGAGTTGTCCTTTGTTAGCTTAAATGGTAGTGGATGAATTTGAGGATATTTTGGAGGAATTTGGTACTAGCGTGGCCATTAATGTAGGGATAGAAAAAGATGGTGGCTTTAATATTACATGAAGATCTTAATGGTGATATGTATTTGTTGATGATGTATTTTGGTGTCAAGTTATGTTGGTCCATTAGATGGGTTTTTTTTTGTCATGTCAGGGTCATATTTGTTATGTATTGACATATTTTTTTAATAAAATGCATTCTACTTGTAATTTGGTAGATCTAAGATGTGTTTAGAATATCAAGAAGTGTGTTGATGAATCAGAAAAAGTGATATCATTGAAGACATGAAAATTGAACTAGGAAACAAGTGAAGAAAAGCTTAAATAATGAAGCTCGACACTCATCTTAACACAAGTTCGACACAGCATCTATCGAGGCTTAATTAAGAAATCTTGACACTAGATCGACGCCTCTCGATCTATTGAGCTCTACAAATCCAGAATTCTCAATTCAAAATTTCGACCCATGATAACTTAGATTGTTAGGGTTTCGTTCACTAAACTTCTAGAGGATATAAAAGCTTTATTTTAAAGTCCTCAAAGACGTAGAGACTCGGATTAGAAAACTCATATACTTTTAGAGAAGCTACTACGTTCTTACACGCCTTAGGGTTTTGTAACCAAGTGCTTCCAAATCTTCAATGTGTTTTAAAGTGAAAAACTTTGCATCCAATAATAAACATCAGTTGCTGGGAAATCAGACATGTACTGGGATCCATGCATATAGGAAGAAGTCTCTATAATATCAAGTCTAATTGGGTATTGGAGTGAAAGTTCAATTGTAGGTTGGTATTTTAGGATAGGCCAGGATAATGGTAAGTTTCCTTATATTTGTAACTACTTAATTATTGATTAGTAGATTCTTGGAACTAGTGACCTAAAAATCACCCAATAGGGTTTTTGCCTTACAAAAGGTTTTCCCATTAGTCAACAAATCACTATGTCAATTTAATTTCCAAAGCACTTTAGTTTATTTGGAGATTTATTTGTGCTTCCACGATTTGCATGTAATTTAACCTAATTAATCAACTTGGATAATTGAATTAATTAATCAAGATCAATCTATAACCCAACAGGTCATGGTCGATGTATTGAATGGGTTTGTTTTGTAATTAATTTAGGGAACAATTGGGTGGTGGTGGTGATGAGTGTAGCAACAATTAGGGTTTATGGAAATTTGGGTGGCTATTGGTGACCTTTTGTATTGATAGAGATCTTGATATGTGAGAAGATTTAGGGGAAACATCGGAAAATAGTGAAGGAAATGGGCTACATTTTATTCAACGTTTTATATTTATATATATATATATACCCATTTTTGAGAAAAAAAAATATTGTAATAGAGTAGAGAAGAAAAAATAGAAAAGTTGTTGTAAAGTATATTTGAAGAGTAAGTAGTTAAATATTAGTAAAAAAAAAATATATATATATATATATATATGATTTCTATAATTAATTTTTAAAACTTTTGACTAATCCAATGGAGTGCTCTTAACAGAAAAACATTAACCCTTAACTAACCCATGTCTTGGATTTGAAACCATGTTTTTCTAGAATGTAGAACACATCGGTTTCCACTATAAAACATTCAAGAATTAAAAAACTGTGATGCTAGAATACAAACAAATTTATGTGCTACTAATAAATCATAATAATAATAATAAAATTAAAGTTTTTGAAATCCATCAATTATATTATTTCTACATCAATTTTGAAATCTTATTTAGTAAAATTTGTCTAATTCTAGCACTTCAGTTAATAGCTGGCCAAGTTGTCATTAATAAGCTGTTGCTGAAGATAGGATGTGGATTGATGAACCGCCTCTTGAGTTAAGGGAGATTGTCCAAATAGATGTAATACACGGATTTCGTGTATTTTTTTTTTTTTTTTAAATCATATAAAAAATTCTACTATTCTAATAAATAAAATAAAATAAAAAGCTGGGCATTCCTTTCACACGAGGCCCATTAAATATTGGACTGACCTGCTCTAGTCTGCTTTAAATTTGAAGACAATTGTGGATGTGGAAGTCGAAGTCTGGGGACCCACTAAATGACCCCAGTATTGGACTAAGCCACTCCTTTCACATGAGGCCCATTAAAGGTAGCATTGACCTGCTCTAAACTGCTTTGCAATTGGACAATGTCGATGTCAAAGTCTTCCCTGACTAACAACCGGACTCTTTAGTCCGGATGAAGGGACTCAGTTTGAAGTTTGAACCCTATCACGGGTTAGGGTGGGGTACAAATATACACACACAATAAAATTTTAAATTATGATATTTGTTTTATGATGCCAAGACACCAATCGATTTTTAATATAAACACAATTGGTTAAAAGAATTTTAGGGCCTAAAGAAAACTTTAAGCATAGCATTTTCTTATATGTAAATATTAATTAAATAATATTTATTCAACTTTTATAATATATATATATATATTCTTTATTTGAAATCTATTTTTCTTAATTTTAGAGATGCAAAATTACTAATAAATTTTTTACACGCAAGCTACCTTAACATTTCCTTTTCAATTGTTAAAATGGCTAATCCACTTAATCTAGTGATAAGTTGTAACTGTAAACGTGTCGATCACAACATATAATGAAGGAACTAAAGTGTAGGCTACAAATGATGTAGAACAAACCGTGATGGTCTTTCTAGACTCTCACGTGTGCCTAAAATCATCACACAAGGCAAAAAGGCACTAGTAGAAATTATAGGCCTTGGAGTTGGAATAGCATGAAAATTGGCAGGCTGAAGCAAAACTTTCTTCTGAGCAATAGTTGTTACTTTGCGACAAGGTACCCCCTGAAATTGGCGAATTCCTCTATTTAGGCCCTAAAGACTGCGATTTCGCCGTTTATAGTAATTTTTGTTTCCTTAATAACATTTTACTCAAAAGTCAGAATAAGGTCCTACTTGTTTTGGTACGACCCTTAAGGTCAGCCGTTTATGATTTTACATTTAACTCAATTTTGCCTATTTTGGTAAATTTCAGTATTTTGTTACCTAATCGCGTAATTAGTGCAAATTAGGGTTTTTGACGTTTCCTAATCATCCTAGGGTTTTACTTTCTCAGTATTTATATGTTTTTTAGCCATCAAAGGCAAAAGAGATTATTAATAAAATATTGACTTTTGTCAAATTCTTTCTCTAATGGATTCTAGTTTATCACCTTGTGGATTCAAGGAACCCCTCGTGGATTCAAGGTTTACTACGCAGAAACTAACAATTTAGTTTATATTCCATCAAGAGAGTATCATGTGTGCTTTCTTTAGGCTTCCGTGACATTAACAGATAATGCATAATATGTAGTGTAAATAAGTTTGAGTCCTTGAAATAAAATTAAAAATCTCTAAAAAATAAATAGTAGAGAAAGCCAACAACAATAACAGCAAAAGAGTAAATTTGTACTACTAAAAGAAGCACAACAACATGATTATAAGAACAAAAAAAATAATGATAAAAGCTTACCTGAATATCAAAATAGGGTCGGCTCACGCATAGAACACCTACACTGAATCATTTGTTACAAAGAAAACTAAATTAAAAAAAGATGGAGAGCAATAAGGTGAGCAAGCCAATCAACTCATGCCAAGCAGCTAACTTCGAGACAACTAAGGGCAAACTTCAAGTTAGAACTAATGGATTAGCATTAATAGTAAGTTCCCTATGGGGATTTTTTTTCCTATGCTAGTTGGCTAAACAAAGTTGGCATTGAGACTAAAAAGAAAAAAGGATTTAATATTCAAGAATTAAGAGTGAANTTTTTTTTCCTATGCTAGTTGGCTAAACAAAGTTGGCATTGAGACTAAAAAGAAAAAAGGATTTAATATTCAAGAATTAAGAGTGAAAGATAGAGAGAGAATTTTCTTTATATATATATATATACACACAGTCTCTCTTGGAAAATTTCAAGTAATGAACATTAGACTTTATTAATGAACTAATAATCTAAGTGCCCATTTGCTTCTTTTTTGGGACCCAAAACATGTGTTTTGATAGGCCAAAAATGTATTGACCTACTGTGATTAATTATCAAATTAATTAACCAAGTTAATTAATTAATTCAATTAACATACAATACGCATGGTAGTACAAACAAATCACCAACTAAGTTCATATGTAGTGAAAAAATAAAGTTGACGTGGTGATTTGTTTACGAATAGGGAAAACCTTCAAGGCAAAAACGCAACTGGGTGAATTTAAGATCACCAAGAATCCACTATTATCATAACAAACGATTACAAGTAAATGAATCCCAATACTTTATATCAACTTACAATTGAACTGTTACTCCAATACACAATTGGACTTGTTCTGTAGTGACAATCTCTCATTTTCAATGTACAGCTCCTAATATGTGACTAACCACCAGCTTGAGAAGGATGTTGGCTGCAAATTTCTTCAGTTCATCAACATGATAAAGATCACAAAACTCCTTGGTTACAAAACCCTACGACGTACAAACGCAGCAACTTCTTCAAGAGAAAGATGAACTAGGGCATATGTCTTCGATCACAATATGCTTGTGAAAAACCTTTACATCAAGTTTCATCCACTTTCATCATTTGTGGCAACTCTTAAAATAATCCTTATATATGTTTAAGATTGTGAGGAAAAAAAAAAAAAAAAGCCTAAACATGTATACATGGATATGTGTGAAATTAGATCTGAAAAACTGATTTTCATAAATTTCAATAGATAGGTTATCTATCGAGTAGCTGTTGAGCATCAGACTAAAAATCCCTTTTAAACCTCGATAGATGCTAGCTGTCGAGTTTTAAAATTCAGCACTTCTTCACTTGTTTCTTGGACAGATTTGCATGGTTTTAACACTTGGACTTGAACTCTTGTTCCTTGAAGTATTAAACACATCCTAGATCTATCTAATTACAAGTAAAGTGCATTTTGTCAAAGGATTAGTCAATTTTAAATGATATATGTTCCTAACATGATTCACATATATCCTAACACGTTTGCCAACCCAAAACACGTGTTTGGTACAATTTTAAAACTATGCTTTTCAGTCCCATAAACGCGATTTTTTGCATTTTGGCATTCCAACCCAAGAGATGCAATTCCAAATTGCACATAATACAGTTGAGATATTTTTCCTTTTATCTCCAAATTACCCTTAACTTTCTCATGAACTCCACAAAATACACAAAGAAAACTAAAAAGACAAACACAGAGAATCATAGCAACAGAAAACTGAACCTTCACTGCCAATCTCACTCTTAACAACCCGAAATGAATCTTTCGACATGGTTGAGATTGTGTAATGAGAAGGAGCTCTGATACACCAATTTGACTTCAATTCCTATTTGATTTTGGGGTTAGAGAGAGAGAGAGAGAGAGAGAGAGAGAGAGAGAGAGAGAGAGAGAGGTGTTGAAGGTTTTTGGTGAAATTAAGAGAAATTACCTTAGGTCTCAATGCTTTTTAATTGGAAGATAAGAGGATGAGAATTTGAGAGCAGTTACTTGTTTTTCGTAGAAGACACATGTGAGTAGTGGAATTTAATGAAAAAGAAAAGAATAAAGAAGATCAAGGTGGAGAAGTGTGTGGCAATGGCTAACTATGTGGAGGAAAATAGAGAAAGGGAATAAAGAAAGAAGACAAAAGGTGAAGGGTTGGTTCTAATTGTGGCTGAGAAAAAACAAAAGGAAAAAAAAAAAATTTAAAGGAAGAAATGTGTTGGGTTGGGTGTGGGGGCAAGGGTACGAAAATATGAAGAAAAAAAGTGTAAGTTGTATGAAAAAAATAAAAATTATATTAGAGTAATGTTATGTTCACAATATTTTTTCAACAAGTTCTAAGTAGTATGTTATTATTATGTATTCTATTAAAAAAAAATTAAAAGAGTCACAAGAAGCCATTAATAATCTTCTAAAAATAATAAGATTATCTTTTTGATAGCTTTTACCAAATGCTCTACTTTTAAAATTATTAAAAAAAAAAAAAAAAAAAACCAATTTCATACCGTACTTTTTAAAACCATCGCTTCTTCAAAAAGCACAGTTTTAAAGAAAGGAACCAAACTCACTTTAATATTAATTGAGAATTTAATTTTGTTAGGAGTTTTTTTTTTTTTTTTTCAACTTAATCTATTGACGTGTTTTGGGATACTGTGGGGCCTTAATCTTCTCTCTTCATGTTGTTTATTCAACTACAAAATATTCTTAGTAATGATGTATCTCTAAAAAAATAAAAATAAAAAAGGGTCATTGGGCTAACGGTGGACATGCCTTCTTGGATGCTTGGAATTATACTTGAGCACAACAAATTGGTGATCTATTAATGTTTACAACTTAAGATCTTTTGGTTTGATTTTTTTTTTTTTTTTTTTTTTTAATTTTGTTAGGAGTTTTTTTTTTTTTTTTTTCAACTTAATCTATTGACGTGTTTTGGGATACTGTGGGGCCTTAATCTTCTCTCTTCATGTTGTTTATTCAACTACAAAATATTCTTAGTAATGATGTATCTCTAAAAAAATAAAAATAAAAAAGGGTCATTGGGCTAACGGTGGACATGCCTTCTTGGATGCTTGGAATTATACTTGAGCACAACAAATTGGTGATCTATTAATGTTTACAACTTAAGATCTTTTGGTTTGATTTTTTTTTTTTTTTTTTTAGTGGTTTCTGTTAGTTTAACTGGTAAAGTCTTTAATGATTGAATATGAGATTTGAGATTCAATCTTTACCTACACCAAAAATCGATTGGTGCAGTAATTTGATGATAAAAAGCACAATAATTAGAAGCGGACGTGATAAATTGAAATTCTCTTAAAAAAATAAGAAAAAAATTAAATTATTTATAAAAAGCAAAAAGCAAAAAAACAAAAAACAAAACAAAACGTTAAGAGGTGAAAAAGGGCCCAACATGTTACAGCAAGGCCCTGACCTAGAGTTGGGCCTCAAACTCCTTCCTCTTTGTACTTGGTCATCTTTTCAAAGTACTCAATACTATGGAAATGGTAGAGAGGTTGCCTTCGCTAGATTTACACTTCATCACATATCAAAAAAGACTTTGTACTAATTTGTTACAGAAATTAAATTAAAACAGGGCTAGTCTTGGGACACCCATTTTCTTCCCCTGTCTGTCGGTGTTGGATAGGCTAACTCATCTTTTTTTCCCATGCATGTGATGTAATTCACCAAATTAAATAGTGATGACTTTCTCTTTAGGTGTATATTGGCAATATTGCTAACTTGTTTTGGCTTCGTCTCCTAAAGCTTGTAATTTTCCAGCTGTGCCAGAACAGTAGTGCAATATGAAAACAAGATATCATTAATATAGAGCATTGGATAGATTCTTTCATTGGTTGAACAATAGCCCATGGATTGTTTCTGTAATTCAAGGCACATGCACCAACCTCATTTTTGGTCTGTTTGGAGTAATGATCTTCTTAGAATTAGTAATCCAGGTATGTAAATATTGTGTTAAAAAAATGTTTGTACCTAGAGGCTAACATGTAATAGCATTAATCTGCTTGCGAAGTGCTTAAGTTTGAATCGAGGCCAAATGTATGCCCATAAATTAATGTCCTTAATTATGAACTTAATTAAATTTGTGACTTTATATATCTTTGTAATTAATTAAACTTCTATAAACCTATAGTTTACAAATTGTATTTGGTGATGTAAGGCACAATTGTTAATAACCCTTCTCCCATGCAATTACGTTTGATATGTGTGTGGTTAGTATCCCTACTATGGTCTGCCTTGTGAACTCCATCATCAATTTCCTACAACTAGGAGACAATGCGCCACCACCACATTTGGGCTAACTTACGTAGCTTGGTGCTGTCAAGCTTTGGTTGCTCTTATTCACAATAGGAGACAATAAGCCACCCTCACATTTATGAAGTTTGGAGGCTTATCATTGAGAGTCCCTCTCACACACACTCGGGTTCCATGTGACTCTGTGTGTACAGGCTAAATAGAATTTAATTGCACCGTGTTGCATAGCACAGCCAAACCAACAAGAGGATTGAGATCAAGTAGCTTCTCCACCGCAAACACTTCTACGATATCTTCGAACATTTATTTCATATGTTTACCTTTTTAGTTGGCGATGGGAACTACTGATGCAGATATTATAAATCATCGGTCCCACTAGAATAATTCTTTTCTCTCTTTCACCATGTAATTTATCATGGTTGGAATATTTTTTGTCACGCGAAGTTGGGGCCTATTGGCCAATATATCCGACTTGAACTTGTAAAACTAAGCTGACTGTTTTTGCAGTCATAAATCCAATTTAAACCCAAGTTTTACGGTGCTTAATTATATAAGAATGGAAACTGTTTGCCTGAAAATGGCTATACAGATTAATATATATTTCCCTCTATTCTTTTCTGAATTTAATTTCCCTTAATTTTAAAAATACGGCTCAAATTGTTTACATTGCTCAAAATGAATGAGCTGTTGGTCCTTGTTGCGATGCTATTACTGAAAAGTGAAAACAATCCAAAAGCATTCAAATGAACTTTGGTTAATATGTTATTAATCCTTAATTCCTTATGATAGCGCACATTTTCTAAAAGAAGTTCATAAACTCTAATGGGGTTTTAGGGGCATTCAATTACAACAGATTTCTTTTATTTTATTATATGGTGTTAATTTGTTGAACTGTCCATCAACATACGGACATACGGTGGGAAATGGTAATGTTACAAATCTTATGCACCAAATACACACAACACAAGTTTAGGAGTCTTCATTTTCTAGCAAATATGATTATATTGATTTAGCTAGTGATATGATGGTTTCGTGTGATAACTAATTAATAACTAGGTGAGGTTCGGACCACTGATGATTCTTGTTTGCAACATTTGTCAACTTTCTTCTTGAACTGTATATGAAATCAATCAGATTTAAAAAGTGCATATTTAGGACACGTTTGGTAGACTGTAATAGATACTATAATATAATAGATATTCCTACGACATAACTATTCGGTTATTTGGTTATGTTTTTATTACAAAATAGTTATTTCTTATGAATAGCTATTTTTCAAAATGAGGAATAATTATTTCTTATCAAAAGTACTAAATATCTATTCATTTACCTTATATAATAAATTTTTAAAGAAATTTCCTAAAAAGCCATTAGTTGCCACATCTTCAAAAGTAAAGAAAATAAATTTTCCTTGTTGTAAATTATTAGCTCTATTTTGAACACTCTTTAAATAAGTGTATTTGAGGAAATTTGACTTAAAAATGATTTAATTACTCATTTTTATATTCTACTAAATTGTAGATACATATTCAGAATTCTATTCCTATCCAACTTGATATATTCCTTGGAATATTTATTCCTATTTCCATATAATAATCATTACAGTGTACCAAATGTATGCTTAAAGTCATGTTTTACTGTTACTTTGACATTCATTTACCTGATATATATATATATATAGAGAGAGAGAGAGAGAGAGAGATCAGATTATTTCACCAGTCCTTGCCCAGCTATTTGATATTATAAAGACCAGAAAATTGTTGTTTTAAAATGCTATTTGGCCAAAATACCATCATTAATGATGAAGTCATTATTAGTAGCGATCTGCAATCCCGGTAACTTTGAAGTGCCAAACAATACACCCATATTTTATACATTTAAAGCCTAATTTTGATGGAATGCACAAATTCAAGCAAGTTGATTACGTTGGTTTATTAATTTAATTCATTTCATTTTATTATTACCTTTTTTCTTTCTTTCTTCCTTTTTTTTTTTTTTTTCAATGGGATGGGATTACTTTTATTCAGACCTTAAAAAGTCTTTTTTCTTTTTTTCTTTTTTTCCTTTTTCTGCTAAGCCCTTAAAAAGTCTTCTTCTTTTAATGGGAGGGGTGAATTTCGAAAAAATTAAATGGGAGAACTTCAGCCAATTGGAGTTTTTATATTATGTGTATTTAAAGTCTACACCATATAATTCATAATGAGTAAATACTAAATAGTAAATACACTGGTCTCCTAGCTAAGCCTTGTATGCGTAGCTTTTATTTTTGAAGGGCTATATATCTTTTAAGTTTAAGACTTAGGGTGAATTTGAGATTTGAAAAAAAAGTTAGCTTATTTTACTTTTTAGCTTTTTTTTTTTCGCTTTCCAAAAAAAAAAAAAAAAACCCTTATTTTTTCTTCTAAAGTCGGTCTCATTGCACTATTAAATGGGTCTCAGTAATCCAAAAGTCAGCTTTTAACTTCTTCTTTTTTTTTTTTCTACATACTTTTAGCCAAAAAAAAAAAAATCAGTTTCAGCAAAATAAGCAATTTCTAAACGGATTCCAAATGAGATATATGGTTCTAACTTCTAACTTCTAACCTTGCCTACATTAAAGAATAATTGGTATCTTGGGCCTGATAATAAACAACAATCATTATAAAGTGGACACCATAAATTAAAATTCTATTGCATCTATATTAAAAAAAAAATAATGTTAACAAATGCCCTAAGGAAATTTGTTAATAAATCATTTTAAAAAATGTTTTATAGAATATGGGGAAAAAAAAAAACAATTAATGCTGTGACAATTTTTTCTATTTCCTATAAAAATTATGTTAAAACTTTTCTAAAACAGTTTATTAAGCGTAACATGACCCATAAAATAAATTGAGATTTAATAAGTGAAGAGAGAGAAGGTAAATAAGGATATAAACAAAGTGAGTGAAGAGAGCGATCATGTGGGAAAAAAAAATTTGAAGTAAATGGAACCCTCCAAAATAAAAAAGAATGGAAAGAAAAGTGAAGACAAAAGGAGTAGGATGTTGGTTAAGTTTAATTGTTCACCAAAGTCTTGGAGATGTTGACTACAGTTGATAATAACATTATTCTGCCATGGATGAGAGGAGAAAAACAGGTCCTGAACTCACCTAAAATCCCACGAAAAAGAGGCCACATGATTTACCCACTTTTCTTGCAAGTCAACAACAATTTCTACAAATTAAAATTTTATATTAGCCATTTGACAGAAACTTTAGGATTATCTAACTCGTGGATTTGAATTTGCAGAACTAGTCCTTTGCATTGGAGGACTATAGGTCAGATGAGAAACTATTTCAATGTCAGAAGCGCCAGTTTATTTTTAATTAACCATTTAGATACAAATGTTTCACACTGAACATCTCTATTCATGATAGTCAATATTTGAATGGTTGAAATTAAAGGAGAAATAGAAAATATTGTAGAAGATGTGGAAGCCCATAATGAGAGAGAAAACACAAGGACTAGACTAGGGGTGTCCACGGGTCAGGCTGGGTCGGATTTGTGCCCAACCCAAACTCAACCTGATCTTCTCGAGTGGGGAAGATTTCAACCCACAACCGACCTGAATGTAGTTCAAATCAATCGGGTCGGGTCGTATCAGATTTCAAGTTTTCCTCGGTCAGTTTCGGGTTTTTCAATTTCGCCAGATTTTGGCCAAAATCTGGCCGGATCTTGTCAGATCTAGCCGAATCTAACGAGATTTGGCCGAGTTAGAGTCGAGCTTACTGGAGTTTGGCTGAGTTTGAGTAGATCTGGGCTAGATTCACTGGATTTAAGATTATCAAAGTAAGGATTTGAGTGGATCTGAGTAAAAGAAGGCCAAACGTGGCCAGATCGGAGTTGAAAAGCCCAAACGTCACTAGATTTCGGCCTTCTTTTTTGAGGTTTTGTCGGGCAGGTCGTGTAGATTGGGTTTTTGAGGTCGGAACCCACCACTCGGCCCACCGGGTTCAGGTTCTGAAGATTGGGACCCATCACCAACCCGTCGAAGGTGTCAGTTCGGTCGTGACGGGTCGGTTCTAGTCGGGTTGGTCAGTTCCGACGAGTCATCGGGTATTCTGGACAGCCCTAGACTAGACCTATGTTAAAGAGAGATAAAGCCTTAGAGGATGTAAAATAATGTCTATTTTACATCTTCAAAACATACTTTATATATTTTATCATCTTATTTTACAATTCACCCCACATCCTAGTTTCTATTTTTACATCTAATTCATTAAAATAATATAAACTACAACATTGAATAATATAAAAAATTCAATTCTCTTTCCTCTCTTCCTTTTTCTCTCCGATGAACCCATACCCCCTTCCACCATTTCTTCTTCACCAAAATCACCACCAAAATTACCAAAAAAAAATTGCCACCAAAAACACTAGCCACCACTGAGCCACTCACTGCCACCACTAAACCATAAATCCACCACTGAACCAACACCCATAATCCAACCCAAGTACCTAACACCCAACATCAAAGCAATAAGCCAACAACCACCACTAAAGCAAAACCCACCATTGAAAAACTCCATCCTTACCATCAGTCCAATCCAAAACCAAACTCAACTCCCATAACCTGACCCAAGTACCCAACACCCACCAATGAAGCAAGAAGCCAACAACCACCACCAAAGAAAAATCCACCATTGAAAAACTCCATCCTTACCATCAGTCCAATCCAAAACCAAACTCAACACCCACAACCTGACCCAAGTACCCAACACCCACCAATGAAGCAAGAAGCCAACAACCACCACCAAAGCAAAATCCACCATTGAAAAACTCCATCCTTGCCAACACCCAATCAAAGTCAAACCCACACTAAAGCAAAACTCACCACCAATACAAACCCAGCCAACACCCAATCAACCACTACCGATTCAAACCTAGCCACCATTGAAAGGTTCCACACTGATTCAATACCGGATCTAAAATCCAACCAACATCGAGCCCAGCAACCACCAAGCCTCCACAATCCACAGCCTATGACCATCCAAGACCGAAATGACCTTGGGATTGAAACCCAGCCACCAACAATCCTCAACCCACGGTCGCCATCGCCTTCAAGCCTCTACCACACCAACCCCAACGTAGCCACAACCCTTACACAAAATCCATATGCAACCTATACCACCACCATCACCACAAAACACACAAACCCACTACACAAATCCAAAGAGAAGAGAAAAGGAAGAAGAGAGAAGTAGGGGAGAGTCAGAAAAGAGAGAAGAGATGGAGAGAGAGAATAAAATATTAAATTTTAAGTTTACAACCTGTGAACAGTGGGTTGCATATGTAGAAACTTACTGTTCACGGATTGTATAATTTTTTACATGTACCAACCCCAGATGGAGCATATTTTTAGTGGTTTTGGTTGTGAAATAGCAACTGGGTGTGTTTACAACCCCCAATGTGCTCTTAGCAACTACATCTTTTAATATATGCTCAAGTGTGTTGACAATAAGCTTTGATAGGTATATATAGAGATGACAAAAGTTAGGATTAGGTACATAGGTTGAGCCCAGAATTGAGACTCTTGGGCCATTACATAATTAACTAATATAAACCCAATGAAAATATTATTTTTAAAACTTTCCCTCAAAACTTAAGGTAAAAGCTTGATAAAGCGTTTACTTTGGAATAAAAGTTTGTGAAGATCTCTCGAATATGCATTGAATGATACCTTGAAAATGACATTGAAAGACTAGATTGATTGGATGTGAACCGAGCACAAGGTGGAAGAAACGTGCAAATTGGGATGACAATGCTAGAAAAAGGTTACAAAGGCCTAAGAATGGCTACAATGGCATGAGCACAACAACAAGGGCAAGAGACAAGCTACATTGATAACCTATAGAAGATCAATGAAAAATGATTTTGTGATGAAGCATGTGTAAATGGGTTGGTGAATTTCATGTATAGGCAGCCCAAATGAACCAATTTGAATGATTTAGGACCCTTAGATGAGCAAAAAATACCCAAAATCAAAACCTATGCGAAAAATGAGCCAAGATTGGTCCAATAAAAAATGTCAACTTTGGTTAAAGTCAAAGTCAACAATCTGGTAAAACCAATCAAGATTCCGTTCAATGAAACAAATCGGTTCGAGAGATTATCATGAAACATCACCGCTTTTGTAATTTGTCGGGACCTAAGACTAAAACCCAAAGATAAAAAAGGTAGGGGGTGAAGGAGAGGGAAAATATCATGCCATGGTATGACATTGATAATGAAATCAATGTGCTATTCCTCAATTTTGCTAATGCTCTATTTCAAATTTGTTTTGAAGTAAAATATTTTACATATAAAATATTTTTAATAAAATATTTTCAAGAGTTTAGTATAACAAGTAAAATTTTTCAAGCAAGCCACCAAAACTAGTGGTTGAGCCACTAAAGCCACTGGTGCTAGAGATCCAATGACTGGACCATAGGAATGGTGGCTCCGACAACCAGATTCCCAGCAACCGCCACCAGAAAGGTGTCTCAATGACTAGATCACTAGCACTAGTGGCTAGAATGATTGCTTTGGTTAATTATTGGACCTCCAGCACCAGTCGTCAAAATGGTGGCTCAAGTGATTAGATCTTAGGATGAGTTGCCTGAGCGGTAGCTCTAGCCACCAGCACCAATAGCCAGAGCGGCAACTCCGGTCACTAGACTGGTGACCTAGCCACCAAATTAGGTGAGAGGAAACCATTGTGTGTTTTTGTAAAACAATTTACCAAAATTTTAAGATAAAACTTTTTACAACTTTTTATAAAGGATTTTATGGTCAACAAAAAAATATTTTACAAGTTTGATAACATTTTACACGCTGTTAGAGATATATATTAGACATATTAGTCCAATGTAATAGGCCCAAACCCATTTTTGCTTGTCTTAGTGATCTAGGGTTTAGTCACTTATATATACTCATGTTATGGTTCATTGTAATACAGGTTATTGTACTACACTATTATACAATAAAGATGTAGCCCTTAAAGGATTCCTCCGTGGATGTAGGCTGACAAGGCTGAACCACGTAATCCTCGTGTTCTCAGTGTTCCTATTCTATACTTCACCTTCCGCATCCACTCTAGCATATACAACATGGTATAACACATGCAAACAAACATCTGAAAATGAAAAAAATATTTTCCAAAAAATATTTTACTTTAAAACAAACAAAGCGTAAAAGAAAAAGGGTTTTCGAAGTTTCAATAGCATTAGACAAAGAAACCTTTGAAAAGAACAAGGAGAACCAAGGTTTATATCCATACATACACACACACACACACACACACACACACACACACATATATATATATATGTGTGGGTTCAAGTTACACCTGGTGTAACTTTTTAGAGTTACACCTTTTCTAAACCATTAAATTTAAGTAGATCTAACAGTAAAAAAAGACACTCATTAATAGTAATATTCTAATTAGGATCTTATTAATTATCCCTTATTTATTATATTCCATACCTATCTCTAAACCTATTTTTAGGTATACATCTCTCTCCTTCTCCTTAACTACACGTTTCTCTCTTTTTCTTTCTCCTCCACTGCTCTTCCACCACCACAGCCATGTTGCTGGCAGTTGGGAAAAAAAAAAAAAAAAAAGCCACAGCCTCTGGTTACATAATGAGATTTTTGATCACCACGATTGACAAACAAATTTTGAAGGTGGAAGAGATTCTGATCACCACGATTGACAAACAAATTTTATCTACTACAAAATTTTGAAGATGATCAGTACTAATGCCAATACCGCAAGTGAGGTCAGGTTAATTGGAAAAGGTATAATAAAAAAAGGTTGTATGAATTAATGGAAAGTTCACCTTTGCATCTAAGAGAAAATTGGTTTTTGAGGTTATAGATACATACTTTATGTTATTATTAGAAGTTCTTGTATGAATTTGAATTAAATGTGAACTGGCTACCTTTGATGATATCGAATTGTATTCTCAACGAGCTGGAAAAATTGAATTAGCTTATGTGCTACTGCTATGCAACCGATTGTTTATTGGGAAGCAATTATATGTTGTGAGGTTTAGTTATCAAAGGTGGGAAAAAGGTGTAAAGTTGCGAGGTTTAAGAAGGAAAAAAAAAAGGGTGAAGGTGCCAATTTTTTTTCATTTCCATTCATTTCAAACATAAGAATAGAATGTTTTTGATTATCAATGATGACTGGTTGTGGTATTGGCATTAGTACTAATCATCTTCAAAATTTTGTAGTGGATAAAATTTGTTTGTCAATCGTGGTGATCAGAAATTCCATTGTGCAACCAGCCGCTGTTTATTTTTTATTTTTATTTTTATTTTTTTTTCATCTACCGGCAACTTGGTCATGGAGGTGGAAGAGCAGTGGAGGAGAAAGAAAGAGAGAGAAACGTGTAGTTGAGGAGAAGGAGAGAGATGTATAACTTTTTTTTAGGTTTAGAGAGTATGTATGGAATATAATAAATAAGGAATAATTAATAAAATCCTAATTAAAATATTACCATTAATGAGTGTCTTTTTTGACCGTTAGATTTACTTAAATCTAATAGTTTAAAAAATGTGTAACTTTAAAGAACTACATCAGGTATAATTTGAACTCATCTCATATATATATATATATATATATAAACAAGGATAAAAATACACAACCCTGATACCTATTAGCTAATGCCAGCTTAAAAAAATAATAATAAAAAACCATTTTACAATGAATAAGCCTATTTGAAAATGGATTTTTTTCCCTTTGAAACAATGGATGATTTATCACTCATGTACCATGATCATAGCTAAATATACAACAGTAGCAATAAAGATTTCACAAAAAAAAATGGATTGTTCTGTTGAGTAATGGATGAATATATTAAACGTAGAAAAGATGAGATTCATAATCCATATGGATGTGGACGTTCTTTGTCACCCAGTACCACACTACCACCATGTAAAGCTATGAATAGTGCATATCCATTCTTGGCCCATAAAACAGATTTAATTCATCTGGTGGTCCGAAATCCCTCTGTGCAATTACTGTCATCTTCCAGGTACGGAAACAGAGATCTTCAAAATTGGGTCCAGATATCTTTTAGTATAAGGAAATCTCATTAGGGGGACCATCATACAGCTCATATCAAAGGGATCACGTGATTAATAAATTTTTGTCACTAAACCTTGACAATTCCAAGGTGACCAATAAAAGGGAGAAACTGGAGAGACCAACCCTAACATCTCTGACATAGTTATTGCAAATCCCTGGGCACAAATATTATCTCCTCATGCTGTTAGAGATATATATTAGACATATTAGTCCAATGTAATAGGCCCAAACCCATTTTTGCTTGTCTTAGTGATCTAGGGTTTAGTCACTTATATATACTCATGTTATGGTTCATTGTAATACAGGTTATTGTACTACACTATTATACAATAAAGATGTAGCCCTTAAAGGATTCCTCCGTGGATGTAGGCTGACAAGGCTGAACCACGTAATCCTCGTGTTCTCAGTGTTCCTATTCTATACTTCACCTTCCGCATCCACTCTAGCATATACAACATGGTATAACACATGCAAACAAACATCTGAAAATGAAAAAAATATTTTCCAAAAAATATTTTACTTTAAAACAAACAAAGCGTAAAAGAAAAAGGGTTTTCGAAGTTTCAATAGCATTAGACAAAGAAACCTTTGAAAAGAACAAGGAGAACCAAGGTTTATATCCATACATACACACACACACACACACACACACACACACACACATATATATATATATGTGTGGGTTCAAGTTACACCTGGTGTAACTTTTTAGAGTTACACCTTTTCTAAACCATTAAATTTAAGTAGATCTAACAGTAAAAAAAGACACTCATTAATAGTAATATTCTAATTAGGATCTTATTAATTATCCCTTATTTATTATATTCCATACCTATCTCTAAACCTATTTTTAGGTATACATCTCTCTCCTTCTCCTTAACTACACGTTTCTCTCTTTTTCTTTCTCCTCCACTGCTCTTCCACCACCACAGCCATGTTGCTGGCAGTTGGGAAAAAAAAAAAAAAAAAAAGCCACAGCCTCTGGTTACATAATGAGATTTTTGATCACCACGATTGACAAACAAATTTTGAAGGTGGAAGAGATTCTGATCACCACGATTGACAAACAAATTTTATCTACTACAAAATTTTGAAGATGATCAGTACTAATGCCAATACCGCAAGTGAGGTCAGGTTAATTGGAAAAGGTATAATAAAAAAAGGTTGTATGAATTAATGGAAAGTTCACCTTTGCATCTAAGAGAAAATTGGTTTTTGAGGTTATAGATACATACTTTATGTTATTATTAGAAGTTCTTGTATGAATTTGAATTAAATGTGAACTGGCTACCTTTGATGATATCGAATTGTATTCTCAACGAGCTGGAAAAATTGAATTAGCTTATGTGCTACTGCTATGCAACCGATTGTTTATTGGGAAGCAATTATATGTTGTGAGGTTTAGTTATCAAAGGTGGGAAAAAGGTGTAAAGTTGCGAGGTTTAAGAAGGAAAAAAAAAAGGGTGAAGGTGCCAATTTTTTTTCATTTCCATTCATTTCAAACATAAGAATAGAATGTTTTTGATTATCAATGATGACTGGTTGTGGTATTGGCATTAGTACTAATCATCTTCAAAATTTTGTAGTGGATAAAATTTGTTTGTCAATCGTGGTGATCAGAAATTCCATTGTGCAACCAGCCGCTGTTTATTTTTTATTTTTATTTTTATTTTTTTTTCATCTACCGGCAACTTGGTCATGGAGGTGGAAGAGCAGTGGAGGAGAAAGAAAGAGAGAGAAACGTGTAGTTGAGGAGAAGGAGAGAGATGTATAACTTTTTTTTAGGTTTAGAGAGTATGTATGGAATATAATAAATAAGGAATAATTAATAAAATCCTAATTAAAATATTACCATTAATGAGTGTCTTTTTTGACCGTTAGATTTACTTAAATCTAATAGTTTAAAAAATGTGTAACTTTAAAGAACTACATCAGGTATAATTTGAACTCATCTCATATATATATATATATATATATAAACAAGGATAAAAATACACAACCCTGATACCTATTAGCTAATGCCAGCTTAAAAAAATAATAATAAAAAACCTTTTTACAATGAATAAGCCTATTTGAAAATGGATTTTTTTCCCTTTGAAACAATGGATGATTTATCACTCATGTACCATGATCATAGCTAAATATACAACAGTAGCAATAAAGATTTCACAAAAAAAAATGGATTGTTCTGTTGAGTAATGGATGAATATATTAAACGTAGAAAAGATGAGATTCATAATCCATATGGATGTGGACGTTCTTTGTCACCCAGTACCACACTACCACCATGTAAAGCTATGAATAGTGCATATCCATTCTTGGCCCATAAAACAGATTTAATTCATCTGGTGGTCCGAAATCCCTCTGTGCAATTACTGTCATCTTCCAGGTACGGAAACAGAGATCTTCAAAATTGGGTCCAGATATCTTTTAGTATAAGGAAATCTCATTAGGGGGACCATCATACAGCTCATATCAAAGGGATCACGTGATTAATAAATTTTTGTCACTAAACCTTGACAATTCCAAGGTGACCAATAAAAGGGAGAAACTGGAGAGACCAACCCTAACATCTCTGACATAGTTATTGCAAATCCCTGGGCACAAATATTATCTCCTCACAAAAACAAAAACAAAAAAAAACAAAAAAAACAAACAAAAAGACAAACTCCAACAATTCCTCCATAAATTTCACAGCATTGTTTCACAACAAATGTACCGCACATCATCCACAGCTACTAATTAGGTGACCAAATGATTTATAATAAGTGTTTTACTAAATTTATGGTCTAAGAGTATACATTAGTAGACCACTTTAGAAAAATATTTATAAAAAATTAAAAAAGTAATTAATTATTTTGACAATTTTTTTAATTTTTATAAAATATTTTCTAAAATAAATAATTAATATATGCCTATACATTAACCAAACCTTTATAATAAAGGTAAAGACAATGGTAAACTTGTCTATATGAAATTGATATTATATTAATCTCAATTCCGAGATTTCAACCAATTACTAAATTTATTTTATATCCACAAGGTCAAAACCGTAATTATGGGTATATCACACCGACGCTGCACGTTTAAAAGGGTACGCAGTAGAATTTTAATTTCCAAGGAAATTGTTGTTTTGTTATTCATACTTATTATTCCTTTGCCAGAAACTAAGAGACACAATCACACTAGTTACTAGAACCAAAACAGAAACACAAAATTGAACCCTACAATCCAAAGTTATGTTTTGTCTTTGTTTGGTCCCTAAGAAAAACAAAAGAAACAAAAATTCTCTTCTTTGCTCCCAATTCTGCGTTAGCCGAAAGGGAGTAAGTGGGCCTTGCTAAAAGCCAGAGATATGCAACAGTTGTTTTATCCATGAAATATCAACTTCTTCACCCACCTCTTTTTTTCTTTTTCTGTTCATTACTTGAGGCAGGTAGTGTCACTCTCAAATGGACCGGTGATTATTACTGTGGAATCAAGTTCATCAACACTGTTGAATCCGAGAAATCTGGACCGTGGGATTGTCACAGTAACCAATGATTCTTCTCCTCTTGATGTCTCTGTCTGATCTACTTGTACTACTGCTAGTAATAGTGCCATTGGTCTTTTCGCTTTCCGTGCTTGAAAATTGCTGGTCTAACACATTGACCGGTGTGACTGAGCTTGATGCCATATCGAGAACTGACTCGTATCCATCTATCACTATGTCTTGCATTGCATTGTAGCATTGCAATAAGTTTTCCTGCAAAATAATTCACCATATCATATAGTAACAATATGGAAAAGTAATTCAAATTAGGTACATTATTGTCATATTATTCTGCTATAGTAAATTTCTTAAAGCGAAAATTGTCTCAAAATGCAGGTAACAGAAAAAGTTGGAGTGGGATATATACTTTATTTACATATGAACAATTGGATGTTGCTTTTCTAAAGCATGGATATTGCAAGGGTAATAATTCATGAGCAGCAGAGAGAAGAGCTGACGCAGCAATTATTGAAGGCCTGAACTTCAAAAGCTTAATCTCTGCAAACGAAATAAAGATTTTGTGAGCCAAAGAAGAGGAAAAGTGCCCAATAGATGTTGACTTCTTTTTTTTCTTCTTTTTTTCTTTTGTGTCCTTTCTTTTTCTGGGTATTTACCATTTTGAGCTTTGAATATGATCTCAGTAGCTCGAGCTTTAATAGCCTGCTTCAATGACGGGTCTTTAAGTTTGAACAAAGAAATGAAATAAGATATGAAAGAAAAGGGAGTGATTGAGCGCATTCGCCATTTTAGAGCTCCCAAGATGAGGACCTCCATTCTCTCTATTGTTTGTGTGTCAAAAATAAAACCTCCATCACCCTATTCCAACCCAGAGTTAAACAAACGAGATTCATATAAGCTTTACTAGTGTATATTTCACAAAGTATTTGTGTGTAATAGATTCTTTGGTCTATATTGCAGTAGCATGTATGTTTACCTGAAAATCAAAGAGGGAAAACTCTGTTCCCTTCATCTTGGCAGCTAGAGAAACGCAGGAGATAGCAAGAAGCCTTAGAATCCATGGCTTTGGTTGCTGTTAAATGAAGATTCTTATTAGATCTCAAAGCAATTGAACCTTAAATAATATAATGTACCATTTTGATTTTGCTGGCATTCTAGGAAGGACCTCTTTTGTTTTGATCCAAAGATACCAACACAATTTTTAATTTTACTTTTCAAAATGCTATGATAGTATGATCTAAATCAGCAAACACAATAGAATTCAACAAAGATGATGAATTATCCAAAGTCGCCATGTTGAAGGTTTCTTTACCAGCATCCCTTGGCTAGACAAGAACCGATCAAGATAATTGACAGCAAGGTAAGACAATAACGGATCGAAGTTGCAAGAGAGCTGAAAAAAACAAACTAACATAGATTCAGAAATTCAGAATGTACATAGAACTAAAAAATAAGCAAAATCATTTGGGTCTAGAAAAGAAAGAGTGAAAACGTTTCATACAAAGTTTTAAGCTTTTTTTTTTCTTCCTTGTTTTCCCATATCCACGCAAAAGAAGGAATAAATCGTGGTCAAACACAAACAATAGTGAAAAATGGTGCATTATCTGTACCTGTGAAATTATAGAGATGGTTTCTCGTCGAACAGAGATATCAAAATCTTTGGATTTGAGACTCTGAAAATAGTTTTCAGCTGGCATGTGTTCAGACTCAGCGAGGAAGAGAGAAGTGAATGCGTTAGAGTGAGAGTCATTGAAATTTGTTAATGGGTTTTCAAGATTGAACTCCATGGATATGTCTGTGAGGTTTTCAGTTCTGGGGTTGAGGAGAGAACACGCAAGACATTGTTTAAAAAGTGAAGTCAAGTGATAAGGAAAAGCTGAGAAAGTTCTCTGCTTTCTTAAAAGAAGCTGTGTGTGGACTTGGAACTTCACTGCTTTGCTTGCAGCTCTCTATCTTATAGTGTTAACGCATTGACAGCTTCTCTCTCTCTTATTGGGAAGAAAAATGAATGAGGATGTGAGGGGGTGATTATCTAATGGATCAGGGCTGCATGTGGGGCTGAAGGTACGTCAGAAGATTATTGGATGGAATGTAAAAAGTCTTTGTTTATTTGACTGTCTTTGACTTCTAAGCCTTCTTGCCAATTGACTTTTGCGACGTGTATGTATGGGATTTTTACATGACATATGATATTACTTTTAGATTGAGATCCGGTGGGTTAGTGTATCATGCGATTTTTTTTTATGAACAGTGTATCATGCGATTACCGCATGTGAAATGTAAAAGTTGATAAGATAAAAAGGTTAAATAGATTTCTCAAAAAAAAAAAAAAAAAAAAAAAAGGTTAAGGTGGTAATTGCATGGTGCAATCATCTCGCTCCAAATCCATTACTTTTCTTTTTTTCTTTTTTTTTTTCTTTTTTTCTTTTTTTCTTTTTGGATAGGAAATTTGCAACTTTCATTAAAATTAACTCAAATTCAATGTGAAGAGATTGCTCAATAAAGTAAGGATTCTCTTCTAACCAAGCAATAAAATCAACTATACCAGCCGCATGCTTTACTAACAAATGTGCTGGTCTATTACATTGTCCACGGACATGTGAAAAATCCACTCGGCTTAAATACCCACTCAAGACCTTTGTACCTGCTACCATTGCTGCCACTGAAGAGGGAGGTGAAGTGTTACCACAAAGAGCATTCATAACTGTCAGGGAATCCCCTTCAATTATAACGTCCTGAATGCCAATATCTCTTGCAAACTGAACTCCTGCTTCGACAGCCTTTGCCTCTGTTTCCAACAGTCCCAACGATGCATTAATCTTCTTGCTCAATGCTACAATTACCTGACCATGGTCGTCCCGAATTAAAACACTCACACCAGTTGCTTTCTGTGCTTTGAAGACCACCCCATCTACGTTAACTTTGTATCTATCTAGTGGTGGAGGTGTCCACTTCGCTTCCTGGACATCTGGAACCGTGGCTGAATGCTTAAGAGCAACATAATACTCCCTAAGATAACGAGAAGTCCACTGCACCAGTTCGCAACTCGATTTCTTTTTTCCCCCATTACGCACCTCGTTTCTATTGCTCCAAATTGCCCATGCGATTGCTGCAACCAACGCCACCTTTGACTCATCATACGTTCCCTCCATAATCATGTGCCACATTAAATCAAAACACGAGTGAATTTGCTCTCGAGCTATACCAAAATGGATCTTTGTACAGCTCCATACTTCTCTGGCTCTCGGACAGCTCCAAAATAAGTGGCCAGATGTCTCGAGTTCTTCATGGCACTCACTGCAGCAGTCATCTTGCAATATCTTCCTTCGTACCAGGTTCATCTTTGTCGGTAAAATGTCTCGGCATGCCCTCCATATAAAATGTCGAATCTTGTGCGGTGCTTGTATCCTCCATATTAGCTTCCAAAACTTTTTAGTTTGGCTCTCATCTGAACTTGAGCCGTAATTGGTAGGTCGAGAGAGGTTCATTGCCAGCTTGTATGCGCTACGAACAGTGAATAAACCGTTTGCACTTTCTGCCCATATAATTCTGTCCTTCAGTGGCTGTATGCTTAATGGTATACTTTTAATGCACTCTGCCTCATGTGGGAGGAACAGAGCATCAATCACCTGTGCTTTCCACTGTGTAGACTCTGAATCAATTAACTCACACATCTTTGTTTCTTCACTTAAGAATAATCTAGGAGATACCACTTGGTACGTTGAATTTGACGGCAGCCACTAATCCCCCCATACCCGAATGGATGTTCCCTTCCCCACACTTCACCGACTCCCTTGCTTCACCAAATATTGAGCTGCCATAATACTCCTCCACACATATGATGGATGTGTACCAAGTGCAGCATGTATTAAATCTGTACGAGGGAAATACCGTGCTTTAAACAGCTTATATAATAAGGAATTTTGCATAGTTTGAAGTCTCCATCCTTGTTTAGCAAGTAGTGCAAGGTTGAATTGTTTTAGTTGTTGAAAACCCATTCCACCGGCTGCCTTGGGTTCACATAATTTGTCCCAACTGATCCACGCCATTTTCCTCTCATGTTGTTTTTGACCCCACCAAAAATTGCAAATCAGGCTAGTCAATTCATCACATAAAGAGTCGGGTATTTTAAAACAATTCATTGTGTACGTAGGTATAGCTTGAGCTACTGCCTTAATCAACACTTCTTTTCCTGCTTTTGACAAGAGCTTCTCCTTCCAACCTGCTAATTTCTTACTAAGTCTTTCTTTGATTTCCTTGAACGAATTTCGTTTATTTCTTCCCACCAGAGACGGTAATCCCAGGTACTTCTCATGTTGCCTAATGACTTGTGCCCCAAATCTATTCTTGATTTCTTCTTTCACCTCATCCAGAGTATTGCTACTAAAGAACAAAGATGTTTTGGCTCTATTCAACTGTTGCACGGATGCCTTCTCATAGACTGCAAGGATTTTTTGTAACATGCTGCACTCTTCAAGTGTAGCCTTACAAAAAATAATGCTGTCGCCTGCAAAGAAAAGGTGTGAGATTTTTGGTCCGTTTCGGCAAATACTCAATCCCTCCATCTCTCAATTATCCACTGCTTTCTTAATTAAGGCCGATAGAGCTTCTGCACATAAGATAAATAAATAAGGTGATAAGGGGTCTCCTTGTCGTAGACCCCTTGTAGAAATTATATGCCCTCTTGTCATAATCTATTCAAGACACACCCATTCTACTCTATCATACGCCTTACTCATATCTAATTTCAGAGTCATTTCCCCTTTCTTACCCCCTTTTTTATGTTGAATATGATGCATGAACTCAAAAGCTACCAAAACATTATCGGTGATCAACCTTCCATGCACAAATGCACTTTGGGTGTCACTAATAATGGATGGTAGTATCTTCTTCAGCCTATTTGCTATTACTTTTGATGTAATTCTAAAAACCACATTACAAAGACTAATAGGCCTATAATCAGTCACACATTTTGGCTCTTTAATTTTTGGAATAAGGACTATATGGGTTTGATTAAAATTAGGAGGTGCTAAACCATTATTAAGAAAATCAAGAATGGTTTTAGTGACTACATCACCAATATTCGACCAAAAATGCTGATAAAATAAAGGAGGCATACCATCTGGTCCAAGAGCTTTTAGAGGTTGCATTTGTTTCAATGCTGTTCTTACGTCATTCTCCGTAAACTCCATTGCAAGTTTCTGATTCATGGCTGGAGTCACCTTTGGCTGAATAGCATGCAGCAACTCATTGAAATCAATCGGTGCATTGGTTGTGAAAAGCTTTTTATAGTAGTCCACCACCATCTCCCCCATTCGGTCTTCATCATCTTGCTAGCATCCATTTGAGTCTAGCAGCCCCTCCATGAGACTTTTCTTATGTCTACTTGATGCTTTTGCATGGAAAAAGCGAGTATTTCTATCCCCGTCTTGGTACCAACTAATTCTTGATCTTTGAAACCACATAGCATCCTCTTTCTCATGCCACCCATTCAATTCCATCATTGCATTTCTCATGTCCTGAATATTACTTGGAGATGCTGGTTGTAATTCTAGCCATTCCAAGTGTTTTTGCAATGCAGCTATTTTCTGGCCAACATGCCCAAATTCGGTCTTATTCCATGCCTCAAGCCTCACCCGACAATTATCTAAGCATGCTACAAATGGGTAATCCGAATTAGAGATCAATCCCTCGTTCCATGCCTCCACCACCACTGTCTCGCACCTCGGATCTTATAGTCACATTTTTTTCAAATCTAAATAGCATCCTCTCTCTTCTTTTCCTTCTTTTATTGGAGAATCTAAGCAGCAATGGTGAATGGTCTGATGCTGAGGATGTAAGGTGGTACAATCTAGCCATTGGAAACCGGTTTTTCCATTCATTCGTTGCCAATGCTCGATCAAGCCTATCACGTATTTGAGTCCCGTCCCTTTTCTGATACAACCAAGTAAAGCATGGACCTATAAATCCCATATCCTTCAATCTGCAATAGTCAATTATCTCCACAAAGTTCATCATTTGCTGCCTTGGCCTAAAACTACCACATTCCTTCTCAGACATCCCTATTAATTCATTGAAATCTCCAATGACAAGCCATGGTAGAGAAGACATGTGGCTCAGCTGTTTCAACTTTGTCCAAGAATCGAACCTCTTCGGCGTATCCGGGCTGCCATAAAATCCTGTAAAGTGCCAACTTGAATCTGTTTCACCTTCCACCAAAGCATCAATGTATGTTTGTGAGTAAGTTTGAATGTCTAACCGAATCTCCTCCTTCCAAAGTAGCGCCAAACCTCCACTTGCACCATTGCTATCCATAAAGAAACCATTCTTGAATTCACATTTATCTCGGACCATAATCATCCAATCCTTGTTCGACTTTGTCTCCATGAGGAAGACTATTTTGGGATCTTCTTTTTTTATCACCTCTTTCAAGGCATTAACTGTCCGGAGGTTCCCAAGCCCTCGACAATTCCAGCTTAATAGATTCATTGGACCCGGCGGGACTGCCCAACAACCTCCGCCGATCCAAATTCCAAAGCCAATAACAAGCTTAAGCCTTTTGTTTCCTGCTCCATTCTAACCCCTTTTTATTTTTCCTGCATCAGACCCTCCTCTGTTTGCTGCATATTATTTTTCCTTTTTGGCCCCTATTTCTGCTCTTTTATTTCCTCTTTTCCCATAACCGGTCTACTAATTCTAACCCATGTTCCTTTAGGCCGAGCCCCTTCCTCCTGCGTGGGCCTAATTAAGCCTAATTCACTACCTGCCGTTTTCCTTGTCATCTCGCTCTTTCTTCCTTTATTTGCTTCTTCTTTTTCCACCCAACCCATATTAAATTCTGATTTCATTACATCTCCCTGTTCCATACGTTTCTGCAAGCGTGGGATGTCCTTTATTTCCGCGCCGTGTTGATCCGTTCCAGTTTCTTTGCTTTCCACAATTTCCATATCCATAATCTTTCCATTATTAGCCTCATTTAATTCAGTTTGACTTCCTTGTGCACATTGATGTCCGAGATTTCCGTTTATTGCCTCATCAATGGCCTTCAATTCCTCCGTAAAATCCGCTGCATATTTATTCCCCCTTGCTGTCACAGCCTCCCCGGTAACTGCGTTGCCTAACCCACCGTTGGCCACCTTCTCAATCCTCATAAACATCGTCGGTGCCCCCTGTTTCTCGTCCATCACCTTAGTAATCCTTCCCTCCTTAGAATTCGTTGCTGCACTTGCTTTATCATACCCTTGCACTTCCACCACTGTCTTCTTCATTGGATTATACTAACTAGCACGCAGCCATGGACCAAACTGTTGGTCACTCAATGAAAGTGTTCCACGACTCCTCAGCCATAGACTACAATCCTTGTCATCATGAGTGAGATGGCCACACCAATAACAGAAGTTAGGTAACCTTTCATACATAAATGATACCCAACCGTCTTCATTCTCATCAAATTTAACCCGCCGGCCTCTACAAATTGGCTCCGATACATCAATGGCCACTCTCACTCTCAGAAAATTACCACCCCTCATCTCATTTTGATCTCTTGGCAGCGTGACCTCTCCTAATGTCTCACCTAAACTGCTTGCAACCTCGCTTGACATTAAGGAGTATGGTAAATTATGAATCTGAATCCAAAAGGATACCCTATTAAACTGTAAGTTCTCAATCGGAGAGGACATATCGTACCTTTGGAAAACCACCAAATGTCAATCAAATGCCCAAGGTTCTCCCATAAGGACCTTTTCAATATCCTCATCAGATTCGAACGCAAAAAGTAGTATATTATCCCCTGCTTTGCTAACTTCAAACTTCCTTCTCATGCGCCAAAGAGGCCTGAAAGTTTTTGCCACCGCCTCAATGTTTACAGAGCGCCGCGTAAAGAACTTTGCAGCTAAAGTATATGTTTGCGTTTTCTTGTTTTTTGACAAATCAAACTTGTTATCCTCCTTACTAGATAACGACAGTTTCTTCCAATCCTTTGTTAGTTCCTCCATACCAACCACTCTCACTGTATCCCCACCCCACAAAGAAAAAAAACCCCTAGCCCTCCTAGCAACGTTGTCACTAGAGGGAACTCACCTTCCTCCTCACAACAAGGAGGGTAACCACTATGCTACGGTATGGAGAGTAGGAAACCTGCTCTAAACCCTACCGAGAACTGACAGTTTCCCATTATTTTTTTGGTTGTTTATTTTAGATTGAAAATTATAACTAAGCTTCATTGGTCTACAAATTCAAAATTTCCCATTTTAATTGGTAAATTATTTAAAATGAATGAATTTAGTGGTTTCATTAATTTTTTGCCTATTTTCTTCACAAGCAACAACTAAGAGCATACTAATTAGTTAGAGCATTCATATTTGAGTTTGGAAAAAATGCATTTTAGTTCATCAAAAAAGTCACACTATCTAGTTTACCTATCCACTTTGATAATATACTCTAGATCTCACTCTCTATTCTCATACTACTCTATTTTTAATATTACTTTTTATTCTATTTTTACTATTTTTTTTTTTTTATTCTTTCATTATAAGGAGAGAGAAAATGTTTTAAGATATACACATTGTTATGGTGGTAATGTATATTTAGATAATACCGTAACAAAGCGTACAAATTTGAACAATGAAGCAAAACTAAATGTGAGAGTGTTTTTGGTGATTTTTTGCTACAGAGTAATCCAAAATGGAGGGGAAAAATGCATCTTCCATCTTTGGATGCAAATGGCCTTAAGTTGGTGATAATTACTTAAAATTACAATAGTATCTTAGTTTTGATAGGCATTATCACATATATTTTGTATTTATCCCGCACTTACACATAAATATGAAAGTTTGCAAGTTTTCTATAAAATATACTTATTACGTGTATTTTTCTCTTATAAGAGATTAAAACTAATAAGCCAATCATGCACATTAAGCATCTAAGAGAATCCAATGTTCAAGATCAAAATTTTTTTTTTCCTTGAGAAACAATGTTCATGATAAATTGAGAAGTGACTTTTGAAGCATATAACAAGTCAAGGATGTGTGAAAATATAAAAGGCAAGAGGTAATTTTGTTCCATGCAAAGTAGGAAATAAATCTTGATATGAAAATAGTTTGTACAGTCTTGGTATTTTGGTCATATCTTTTTACTTAGATTTTAGATTTATCTAATTCTTATGGTAGTGGAAAGAAGACTTGAAGATATACAACTTTGTAGTTTACTATAACTTAACCGTGCTGAAAAATGGGAATTGATAAATTTATTCTCCTTTTTGGGAGCATATGTTTTAGGGTTTTGGGGGAGAGTAGGGCAGCCGTGTTTTTGAGATGCTGAAAAATAGTTTTTACTTATTATTTTTAAGAGCTTTTCTTTTCCATGAAAGTTTAAGAACCTCATATAGGGTTAGGAGTGAATCCTCAATATTGTAAGCTATACACTTATCAATCCAAGCATGTTTTTGATGTTTTGATTATTGAAATCAATTGTCTCTTTTCATAATTATTTTCTTAGATTGATTTTAGTTCCTAATTATTTCATAAGTCTATTCTTGAATTTTCTAATTGTTAGAATAGGGCTTTATAGTCTCCCTAGTGAAACTCGGCAATTTTGTTAGATATTACTTTTGCCATAGTCGATGCTTAACGATATTGGTGGACAAACCCTAATGCTCTAGTGATTTTAATTATACAATTTTACCCAACTTTCTTTGTGCTCATTTCAATCATATTCTTCTTTATATTATTGGTGCTTTTGACGTGTTCTTATTTTCCTTTTTCAATGGAATCACAATCTTAGCTTCACTAAATGTCAACCTCCAACTAAACTTTGTCATTATTAGATGGAGGTTAAAGGAAGAGCGACATATTTCATATGGGTGTTGTAAAATTGATTTAACATCAAAACCCCTTTTGAAGACATTGGACAACATCTATTGGCTTTAATTGATCTCATATGCTAATATAGTCTCTTTTTGTTTACACCTCAATTGACACATCTTTCTCTTCCGGTCCCCTAAACCCTCTTGTGAGAACCACAACTTGAGGGGAGTTGGATTTTCGGGTATTCCTTGGATAGCAAGCCTTATAAAGAAGGATCAAATGATAATATTTATTCCTATAGATTTAGGCATATGCAATGAAATCACCACTTGATTCTTATTTTTAGATCAAAAAAAAAAAAAAAAAAACCCATTAAAATACATCTTTTATTAAATTATTAAAAAATTATACTAACTCAATAAAAAGACGAAAAATGAAACTACATGGATTTTTCTTAGTTACAAACCAAAAGAAAATTGTATCCAATTAATTCCTAATTACAAACTAAGAACAAGATAATTTACATTGGAAAACCACTCATCTAAATCCTTTGATTTAGGCTAAGAGACTAAGTGACAAGATAGGAATGTGCTAAACATCCATCTTATTCGATCCAAAAATTGATCTATTAGGAATCAGTGGCCAACAAAGAACTATCATTGTCAAACAAAAGTGAATTCATCTATTAGTAACAACATCCATAAAACCAAAAAAAAAAAAAAAAAAAAAACTTAAATAACTTGATGCTTAACGATATTGGTGGACAAACCCTAATGCTCTAGTGATTTTAATTATACAATTTTACCCAACTTTCTTTGTGCTCATTTCAATCATATTCTTCTTTATATTATTGGTGCTTTTGACGTGTTCTTATTTTCCTTTTTCAATGGAATCACAATCTTAGCTTCACTAAATGTCAACCTCCAACTAAACTTTGTCATTATTAGATGGAGGTTAAAGGAAGAGCGACATATTTCATATGGGTGTTGTAAAATTGATTTAACATCAAAACCCCTTTTGAAGACATTGGACAACATCTATTGGCTTTAATTGATCTCATATGCTAATATAGTCTCTTTTTGTTTACACCTCAATTGACACATCTTTCTCTTCCGGTCCCCTAAACCCTCTTGTGAGAACCACAACTTGAGGGGAGTTGGATTTTCGGGTATTCCTTGGATAGCAAGCCTTATAAAGAAGGATCAAATGATAATATTTATTCCTATAGATTTAGGCATATGCAATGAAATCACCACTTGATTCTTATTTTTAGATAATAAAAAAAAAAAAAAAACCCATTAAAATACATCTTTTATTAAATTATTAAAAAATTATACTAACTCAATAAAAAGACGAAAAATGAAACTACATGGATTTTTCTTAGTTACAAACCAAAAGAAAATTGTATCCAATTAATTCCTAATTACAAACTAAGAACAAGATAATTTACATTGGAAAACCACTCATCTAAATCCTTTGATTTAGGCTAAGAGACTAAGTGACAAGATAGGAATGTGCTAAACATCCATCTTATTCGATCCAAAAATTGATCTATTAGGAATCAGTGGCCAACAAAGAACTATCATTGTCAAACAAAAGTGAATTCATCTATTAGTAACAACATCCATAAAACCAAAAAAAAAAAAAAACTTAAATAACTCAATTAGAGGCAATAACTCATAAAATTGAAAGTAAAAAATAAAAAATAAAATAAAAAACCCTTAATTTCTCAAAAATGATTATAATTTCCACTACGTGAATCTAAAGTCTAATTCATCTCACATAAGTATTTCATGGATTTTCCTTTTTTTTAAAACCCAGATATGTTGATGCATAACAAGATTTTATATATTGATTAATCTTAAATCATATGAAGACTTTTCTTTGGTTCAATATCTGGTTGCACTAGACCCATCACAACAATGACATAAGTGTCCAATTTTAGATACGTGTTTTCATAATAATGGATCCAGACACCCGTGTTTCATCGTTGTGCCCTTGTCATTGCCACAACAATGTGGAGATAAATCATAAAACTGTGATACATTTCTCAGTGGGAGAAATATATATTGGGAGAGTGTAATTTGTTTTTTTTACTAGGGAGAGTAAAATGTTTATGTACTTGTTAATTTATGTAACCATTGTTGATATCATGCTTTGCTTATTGCAAATGATATTTCCATTGATATTGGTTTTATATTTCACAAATGTTAGTGTTTATTGAATGGATCCGGTTAAGCTATTATGCTGCCATTTAATTATGCAACTTGCATATCATTAGGCTGATACGATAAATAACTACTAATACTCTTTTTTCAATTAGTAGGATAGCTTTGCATAAATACTTAACTAGTCCATGGTCGTCATTAGTGTGAAATGAAGGTCATGTCAAACAAAATTTATTTATTTTTTGTTGTTGACCAACAAACAAAATTGATTACACTATACTTGTAGGCCACTTGAAATATTAATATTACTTAATGATCTGAAATGAATTGTTTTTCTTCTTCCATTGATTGGGTTAGGGGGAAAAAAAACCGACAGCAACAACTCTATCCTAGATAAATTCGATGGAATTTGCAAATGAACTCTTTGATCTCTCTCAACTGATCATATATACCCAGGTCATACTAATCACGTTTTCAGCTACTTTTAGCTTGCTAAATACTACTACTATAAAATTGGTTGTTAATTTTTTTTAATGGAAACTGGTTGTTGAATTGAAGTTTAAAATGAAAGTCGACAATTTCTGCCCAAAAAAAAAAATTGAAAGACAATTTTACCCCCTTTTTTTAGACAAGATAGAAATTTTGTTCTAACTTAATCTATGTGTATATGTGTATGAAACTCCCTTCTAAAAACTTGAATCTCGGCCATTGCCTTCCCTACCTCACAAAAATTTTATATGTGTGAAATAACTATCGTGTCAAGGGTGTGTGATGGTGTACTCATTATTATTACTATTACCACTCTTAATTTGACATTCGGTAGCCTCAAAAGCTATGCCATAATTACTTATACCCATTACCTTTTCAGTTAATCTATGTTGCTATGAAGCAGTATGTACTAGCACCGTCTAGCGAGTCTAATCAGATGGTATCCCCTCATCCACCAAGTGCATGGAGGAATGGGCGGTCTAGTTTGAGCCCAAGAAAGGGATGAAATATTTATTTAGCAATATTTCTAATCAGTTAGTTTTTAAAAATAAAAAATAAAAACAATTTATAGTAACTTAACGCATAATAAATTAGCCATCTAGGGCTATCCTTTAGAAGCTACCCAGATTATAATTCACTATTTATATTGCTTAATTTTTGTGAGATCCCAAAAAAAAAGAATGCTTGATTTAGGATACGAAACTATAATAATCATCATAAGAGCATTCCCATCATGTGTGCTGTGTTAAATGTCATTTTACTACATCAAAACCTATTTTATCAATTTTAACACATCATTTTACAATTTACCGTTCATCACATCTTCTATTTTTCAATTCTATACATTAAAATAATATATACAAATATTAAAATAACATTATAAAAAACCAACCATATAAATGTATTCCCACCATCACTCCCACCAACTCACTGCCACCCCTACCACAGCCCACCACTGATACAAACCCACCACCACATCCCACCATTGTTACAAACTCATCACCACCAACCAAAATCAACCAACCAACAACAACCAAAATCAACCAACCACTATTATAAAATTTGCCACAAGCAGAGAGAGAGAGAGAGAGAGAGAGAGAGAGAGAGAGAGAGAGAGAGAGAGAGAGAGAGAGAGAGAGAGAGAGAGAGAGAGAGAGAGAGAGAGAGAGAGAGAGAGAGAGAGAGAGAGAGATTTTTTTGTTGTTGACCAACAAACAAAATTGATTACACTATACTTGTAGGCCACTTGAAATATTAATATTACTTAATGATCTGAAATGAATTGTTTTTCTTCTTCCATTGATTGGGTTAGGGGGAAAAAAAACCGACAACAACAACTCTATCCTAGATAAATTCGATGGAATTTGCAAATGAACTCTTTGATCTCTCTCAACTGATCATATATACCCAGGTCATACTAATCACGTTTTCAGCTACTTTTAGCTTGCTAAATACTACTACTATAAAATTGGTTGTTAATTTTTTTTAATAGAAATTGGTTGTTGAATTGAAGTTTAAAATGAAAGTCGACAATTTCTGCCCCAAAAAAAAAAATTGAAAGACAATTTTACCCCTTTTTTTAGACAAGATAGAAATTTTGCTCTAATTTAATCTATGTGTATATGTGTATGAAGTTCTCTTTTAAAAACTTGAATCTCGGTCATTGCCTTTCCTACCTCACAAAAATTTTATATGTGTGAAATAACTATCGTGTCAAGGGGTGTGTGATGGTGTACTCATTATTATTATTACCACTCTTAATTTGACATTCGGTAGCCTCAAAAGCTATGCCATAATTACTTATACCCATTACTTTTTCAGTTAATCTATGTTGCTATGAAGCAGTATGTACTAGCACCGTCTAGCGAGTCTAATCAGATGGTATCTCCTCATCCACCAAGTGCATGGAGGAATGGGCGGTCTAGTTTGAGCCCAAGAAAGGGATGAAATATTTATTTAGCAATATTTCTAATCAGTTAGTTTTTAAAAATAAAAAATAAAAACAATTTATAGTAACTTAACGCATAATAAATTAGCCATCTAGGGCTATCCTTTAGAAGCTACCCACATTATAATTCACTATTTATATTGCTTAATTTTTGTGAGATCCCAAAAAAAAAAATGCTTGATTTAGGATATGAAACTATAGTAATCATCATAAGAGCATTCCCATCAGGTGTGCTATGCTAAATGTCATTTTACTACATCAAAACCTATTTTATCAATTTTAACACATTATTTTACAATTTACCATTCATCACATCTTCTATTTTTTAATTCTATACATTTAAATAATATATACAAATATTAAAATAACATTATAAAAAACCAACCATATAAATGTATTCCCACCATCACTCCCACCAACTCACTGCCACCCCTACCACAGCCCACCACTGATACAAACCCACCACCACATCCCACCATTGTTACAAAC
>NW_027069866.1:689818-692736 GCF_002906115.3 Quercus suber | reverse complement strand
TCGAGGGCTGTATAAATTACCCCTCCATCTTGTCTCTCATGTTGAAAAGTAAATTTATTTATGTTTTAATAGGGATTCAATTTCCGGATCTTATGTCAATGGAGTGTGGAGAAAAAAATCTCCTTATATAAAGAAGTCTACAAGCAAATAATATGGTTCATATCCTCCCAAGTGTGATATAAATTTTTGAAGATTGTAACATATCCACCGCACAAAGTTTTTAAAACTATATTCACTATATTGTAATCGAGGGCTGTATAAATTACCCCTCCATCTTGTCTCTCATGTTGAAAAGTAAATTTATTTATGTTTTAATAGGGATTCAATTTCCGGATCTTATGTCAATGGAGTGTGGAGAAAAAAATCTCCTTATATAAAGAAGTCTACAAGCAAATTATATGGTTCATATCCTCCCAAGTGTGATATAAATTTTTGAAGATTGTAACATATCCACCGCACAAAGTTTTTAAAACTATATTCACTATATTGTAATGCATGCATATACACGAAAACATTCAACAACAGTGATGATGATGTGGTCTTAATTAGGTGAGTGAGACGATTATCTCAGTTTTTAGGTTGAGTATTAAGAATCGATCACTTGGTATGAAAATTAAAAAAATGAAATTAGATACATAACATTTTGTTCGGGAAAAAAAAAAGAAGGATAGTAGCATAAAATTATACAACAATTAAAAACTAATTTAAAATCAATTTTAGATTATGATCTTGCATTGACTTTAATATAATATATGAACTCTTTTAAAATAAGTGAATTTGATTTTGTTATCCTATAAATATTGAATATGTATTGAATATCATTATGTTGGTATTTATTTAAATTATTTTTTTGAAAAATATTTATTTCAACTATTATTTATACGATAAAATTAAATCTATTTATATCCAAAAAAATGAATAGAATTTTAGAAAGCACAAAGCATATCCAATTTCTAGTGCCACTTCCATATTTTGCCTAAGGTAAGACTAGAATATTACTCAAAAAAGAAGAAGAAAAAAAGATAAGACTAGAATAGAATACTATACAAATGAAAACAAAATGTGTGCCCACTATGACCAAGGCCAATCGTACATGTGTAAAACTCCTTTATTCAACCGAGTCCAACTTGTTCAATCAATTACATTCCTGATTCCTTTCATTTCCTATATATACTCTCTCAGTACAGTGGCAAATAAATTATAAGTGTGTAACAATCCTAGTGTCATTGCACAACTTTTTAGTTTTTATCACTGTGGTTCTTAATTACTTCTCAGCTCTAGACCGATCCAAAACAAAAAGAAAGGAGTAAACCTTCTTAATACGTCGGATTTCTAATAAGAACTGAGGTCCAACCAGGACATGAAGTTCCAAGCTCCTCCAATCAAAGTTCAAAGTTAACTCTGGTAAGTTATAACTTTGTAAGTTGAAAATTTTCTTAGCAAAAAATTTATATGATTAACCAAATAAATTAAAATAACTGCGTTTAATCATCAATTACACCCATGATTGGGAGATGATTTTAGGTGTAACAGGGATACGTGTAACGCCTCTACCATGGAAATCAGTGTAGTGCCCTTTGGGCCCAAAATTACCAAGAAATCAAGAACCATGATGATGCTAGTGAATTGTTCCAATTGCCGCACGCCTTTGCAGCTCCCTGCAGGTGCCACAGCGATCCGATGTGCACTATGCCAAGCTATCACGCACATCGTTAATACTCGCAATATGCTGCCTGCTCCTGCTCCTGCTCCTCCTTTTTCAACTTTGCCCTTATACAACGTGCCTCCTTCTCCATTGCTGTACAACCACATGCCTCCAGGGCCTCCCATCAATGCGCACGGGAGAAAGAAGGCGGTGATCGTGGGGATATTATATAGGTACTCATGGTACGAGCTCAAAGGTTGCATCAATGACGCTAAATGCATGCGATACCTCTTGATCAATAAGTTTCACTTCCCCCAAGAGTCCATTCTCATGCTCACCGGTATGTGTGTATCTTTGTATCTTTGATCTATAAGTTTCACTTCCCCCAAGATATCTGTGACTCTTATCATAATGGTTTGTTTCATCTCTTTCTTATTGTAGTAATTTGCAACATGAGTATGATCATTATGTATGTATGTATGTATGTTAGTAAGGCCTCATCCTTTAGCTTGCTTTTGCAACCAAAATTTCATGTGTGAGAGTGTGGATATATATGTCTAAGCATATATTAGGTTGATTTGGATTGTACTATGTAAAGCATTATATGTGCTAGTATATTCTCGATTGAGCTTGCCTCTTGTATCTTGCTTGAGCCTACCGCTTAGTTGATCTAGGATGACAAGTGCGGAAAATAGAAATAAGGAAAAGAAAAAGAAAAAAAAAAGACAAAGACAAATTCTTGGTTTTACTACCCAGAATATGTAGGAAACCCTAGACTTCATCCCCTAACGGTGTTTGGAGTCACCACTAAGCTAAAAAAATTATTTTCTAATTAGAAATTTTGAATTCAAATTGTAATGCTCAAACTTTCTTGGAGCCTTTTTTAAATAGGATTTGAGAGTACCTTCTTCTAAGAGCTAGGCTAAAACTTGTCCACGTCTCATGTCCAAACGATCATCTCCCGTCGTCGTTTTGGCTTGCTATCTCTCTATCTTGAATCGCTAGTGATGGTAGGACTCTGTCTTCTAGTCTTGGCCTTGGCTGCTAATTAAATGGAAGACATCCTTTTAGAGGCATCATATTTCTTAAGAAAAAACGAGACTTTCCTAGGTCTTCTAGGGGAACTAGTGCTTGCTTATAAATATGATAATTGGGTGGCTTTTAAAACTGGATTTGCCAATATGGTAAACTTTTGTTTATCATGCCAAAATTAAATTCAAAATTCAAAAGTGAAATTTAGAAAATATGAAATTTCAAATGAGAAAAAAAAATT
>NW_027069866.1:676008-689624 GCF_002906115.3 Quercus suber | reverse complement strand
AAAAAAAAAAAAAAAAGATAAAGCAAACAGTAAAGGTAGGGTAGACCGGGGCGCCAAGGGACCTATTCTTTCTACTCAATCTCGCCCCCAGTGGATGGCCAGTTAACGGCAACCTCCGGGTCCTCTGAGCTCTAGGCTAAAGGGATAGCCTGCAGAGGCACGGCAAGTATGGCTGCCTCCTCGGTGGTAGGGACCTGGGTGTCAGAGGGGGGATTCGCAACCTCTTGGGGCGCCTCCTCATTGGGGCCTTCCCTTGATTTAGCAACCGAAGCCCTCTCACCCAGAGTATCCCCAACCTCTTCAACAACCTCCTCAGCCGCGGAGCCATCAAAAGCGGCCTCACGGATAACAGGAGGGTAGTATACGCTCTCCGCCTTCCACAGGTCGGACGAGGCCTCCACCCTGGCTTGTTTGAGGGCATCAGCCCAGACCTGGGAACAATAGCGCTGGCATACACCAGGAACCTGAGCTTCGTAGGCGGCTTCTATCTCGGCTACCCCCTCAGCATAAGCTGCCGCCTCGGCATCCTCCTTAGAAGCCAGGGCCTCTTCCCTACCAAAATTCGCCTCAACCTTAGCCCTCAGCGCCTCGCCTTTGGCCCATTTCGCTGCCTTTTGGGCCCCCTCGGCAGCAGCCACCTTTGCTTTTAGATCCTCAATCAACTCCTTTGCGATCTTCAGCTGCTCTTCCGCCTCGCCCAGACGCCTCGTCTGCTCTTTGGCCTGGTTCTGGGCACCAGCAAGACCCGACTCCGCGCTGTCTCGAGCCCTGGTCATCGCCTTCAACTCCTTCCTGGCCGTGGCGAGGTCAGCCTCGGAGGTCTTGAGAGTCCGGGTGGCCTGTAAGCGCTTCTCACGCTCCATGTCCAGGGTCTTCCCCTGGTCGTTGGCCGCCACCTCCAACCTAAAGGTAGCCTGGACAGCTTGCCAAAATAATGAATGCACAATAAGCCAAACTCAGAAAAGAAAAAAAAAATTAAAGTCAGAAAAATCATAAGTACTAGGGTTCTTACCATTCCCAAGTACCGCTTGAGGCTGAGGAAGACCTGCTTGCTCCTCAAGGAATCTAACTCAACCATATCCGCAGGGAGCAGCAGGCATCTCTCTAGCGCATCAGCCACATGCGCACCTTCACCCTCCTTAAAATCCTTGAGGGAGACGTCATCCCTCAGAGGCTCCCCGTAGAGCATTGGGGCGGAGGGCCAGGCCTGAGCCTCGAGCGGGGTGATAACCTGCCTATCTTGGCTTTTGGTGCCTATCCTTATCTGCTTAAAGGGCCGCAAAGTATTGTCCTCATCCTGCGAGGACACTGACTTATCCTCCATAAGCCTTTTGCCATTGTCCTTCTTCTTCTTGGGATCGGTGGGCACGGACCCAGAAGGTAGACTCGTCTGAGGAGGAGGAGGGGGAAGCCTAGACTGGGCAGCAGCCGACCTGGTCTGGGCAGGCTGATTCTTGGGAGAAGGAGGGGGAAGCTTTTGCTGGGACTTCCCCGGTTGGCCTTCGACCAGATCTAGCAGACTGGTGTGGGGTTTCCTCTTGTAACCCATTATAAGCTGAAGAGAGGTTTCTGACGCTAGGAGGTCCGCTTCGGTCAGACGAGGATCGCCCAAGTCTCCAGGAGGGTCCTCGGACTGATTGACTTGATCAAAAATATCAAACTCTTCCTCGGTGGGGCCAAAATCAGCTTCTTCCTCTTCCCTCTCTGGATCTTCCTCTGTGGCCTCGGCGAATCTGTGGGAGGAAGAAGGGCCGGTCAATGTGACGACTTCTGGAATGGAGGGCTCCTCGGGGAACAGAAATCCGTCCTCGGTTACAGTGATTTTCTGCAGCCGAGGGTCGTTTGCTCTGATCACGTGCTTCGGAGCCGCGAATGATTTTTGAACACCCCAAGATTTTGTGGGCGGCCCTAACTTGATGGTCAGCTTCGTTCACAAAAACTGCCACACTTAGCACTTTCTGCAAATCCTCCCTGTTGACCAGGTTGAAGTGGCGCTCGAAGGCGTGTGGGTCTACAGGAAGAAGGCACATTCGTGTTAGTAACCAAATAAGGCAAATTACACCAACAAAAAAAAAAAAAAAAAGAACTTGAACCCCCTCCTATTCCCACTGCACACCTGGTATCCCCTCCGTCATTAGGCAGTGAAGGCCATCGTGCCACTCTCCAGACACGATGAGGAAATCCTCGTTCAACCCCTTACTAGACTCAGGGAGGCACTGGATAAGCCGTACCTTGTGATCCCTTGTCTTCATGTAATACGACTTACCCTTTAGGAGCTAAAGGTTGTAGCACCAGTTTACGTCGTGGTAGGTCAACCTCAGCCCCATCTTCTCATTCAGGGCGTCCACACAACCCAAAATTCTGAAAACATTGATTGCGCACTGGGTGGGGGCTAGCCGGAAATGCGTAAGGTAGTCCTTCATCACCGGTCCCATGGGGATTCTCATGCCCTCTTCGAGGAAGGTGATAATGGGAATCACCACCTCACCCTCCTCCCTCCGAAGGAGCCACTCCCCATCCTCACAATACCTCAAGCCTACGTTACTAGGTATCTCATAGTCGGTGATGAATTTCTCCATCGCCTCCTCAGTGTAGACATACTTCTTAAATCTACCCATCCCAAGTGATGCCTAAAGAACTAAGAAAGACCAAATGAAAGAGAAGAAGGAGTAGAAAGGAAGAGAGCTCAGAGAGGGATAGAGCAACTTACACGAATGAGGAGGAGCTCCTCGGACAGGCTTTTTGTGCTGGAGATGTAAGTGAGAATGGGGTTGGACTCAGGATAGACGTGCGAGAACTCTTGATTGCAAATGAAAAAGAGGAAAAAGTAGTTTGAATGGGTATTTATACCCAAATTGAGGAACCGTGCGGGTTTTTCCGCCCATAAATGCGAGGCGAACCTCCACCATTAGATTGGCATCGCCTCGTTGAACGAGGGGAGCATAGAGCCACCTGAATTTAATGAAGAGCACGTTACGCGCCTTGTGCAGATGAAAAGACTCCAGTATTGATGGGGGACAAGACTCGACTGGACACGAAGCAGGCCTGAGGATGTCAAAATCCTTCTCCCCGCCCGAGGATGCGAGCAGCAAGATTTTGAGGGCTATTGTGGGGCCAGAAATTCAGGCAGCCCTGGCCCACTTCAAACCAGGCCCAAAAGCCCATGCCAAGGATGTATGTAGGGTCCGAGGATAAAAGTAAAAAGTCCAGTCTCCAAGGAGCTAGTCCGAGGATGACTCTGTCCTCAGACATCCGAGACCATAGAAGTACACAAGCACCACACCATCAAAGAGGGTCTTCTTGAATATCCGAAGAGGAAAGAGCAAATGCCACACGTCAACAATGGGAGCACGGCGGAAGAGCATGTCTAAGACGACCTGTCACCTCCACATTAAATGCCCACAACTAACGTCCTGGCCGCATTAATGAGGAGGGGATTACAGAACAGTGTTGCATTAGTTGCCGCAACCCGCAGGGAGAATGGGAAGGTGGCTGATGGGACAAGTACTCAAGTAATGGCCTGGTTTCTCAACAAATGTAGGGCTAGGATTAATGGGGAAAGGAGTATATAATGTAAGGGATCTCTCTTGAAAAAGGGGGGAGAAGAAAGGAGAAAAATGAGGGTAGCAATCTGCATTCTCCTGGGAGCAATTGTAACCAATCACCAAGGAAGTAATAAGAACTGCAAGCTCCCAAGAGAAAGTCCGAGGAGCATCATTATTCACTTTCATCTGAGAGCTATCACGCATGGTCGTTGCATCCCTTACTAGGGCCTAGTTCTTGACCCCGCTCTCTACAAATTAATTGCAGAGCTAGCTAGGCTTGGGTCCACTCCCTTAACCCATCAGGAGCCCCGAACCTGGTCCCTACAAAGTCTATTATAATTTTTTTTTAACTTCTTTCTCTAGAAGAAGAAAAAAAGAAAAAAAAAATCTAATCCCCCTCAAGTTGCATCTTATGTTTTATTAATTATTTTAAAAAATTATATTATTAATTGTTAGGATATGTTTTCTCAAATCAAGGGATAAGATTTAATTATAACTTAATTTAGCATAAAATTTAATTATAATTTAATTTAGATAAAACTTTATCATCTAAGTTTCAGAAATTTAAATTCTACTTCAACTAAAAATCTATTATCAAAATTTCAAAACTTATATATATTCACTAAAGGTCTTTCCATAAAATCCTTCTTGCTCCCCACATTTTTTTTTTTTTTTTTCTATTCCAAGATCTAAGAATGAAATAATCAGCAAGTTGGATTAATTATAGATCACAACTTCAAAAATTATATTATTCCAGCCGCAAATAGTCACATTCTGAAAAGAAAAAATCACAATGTTATATAAAAATTATTTTGTGCTTAACATTATTTTTCTGATACCAATTATTTTGCTTCCTTAATCTTGAACGTCTCTCAATCAGTATTCTTTTTGGCTGATATTAATGCAAGCATATCTCCATAATGAGGCATGGCTCACACTTCACAAATCACAACACATGCTACAGCGTGGACAAAACAAAAGTTAGCATTCACATCAATTCATGCAAAAAATTTTGTATATTTTAGCATAAAAACTTTTTTTTTTTTTTACATACTTTCTTTTCAAAATACTTCACATCGGATTATTTATTTTATACTACATTTCATTAAAATGTCAATTTTTCTTAATTTTTGAAATTGTTTCTCTTTCTTCACACACAACAACCATCATTTACTATCTTCCTTCACCATCGAGATACATAAAAAAAAAAATTAAAAAAATAAACAACTAAATATAAAATTAATAGTGTCAGTATAAATTGATACAATTATACACGGACTAATGTAAGTCATTTTTAGGCAAAACTATGTAGATTATACATATTTTTTTTATTATATACGGGCTGATGTGAATGCTCATGTAAAAAAGATTTAGATTCTTTCACTATAAAAAGCCTACCTATCCTCTAACCTTTTGTTATGAGAGTGAAAGAGAGAATGGCAAAGCTAGCTCTAGTCCTATTGCTTTTCTCTCTAGGCATGGCCATGCAATTGGTGCTTTGCACCAATGGTGAGCCCAAAGAACTTGACGAATGGATCCAAAAGCTCAATCATGCCAAAGAGAAAGTCTCTAGGCTCAATTTTTACTATCAAGACACACACTCAGGCAAAAACCCAAGTGCAGTGGCAGTAGTTGAAGCATCAACGACTAATAAATCACCCACCTCGTTTGGACTAGTCAACATTATTAACAGAAGGACCTGAACCCACCTCCAAGCTTGTGGGTCGAGCTCAAGGTCTATAGGGGTCAGCTGGCCAACAAGAACTAGACCTACTTATGGCCATGAACTTTTTTTTCACAACTGGGAAATTCAATGGTAACAGCCTCACTATTTTGGGCAGGAACGCAGTGTTTCATCCAATCCGTGAGATGCCAATTGTAGGTGGGACTGGTGCTTTCAGCTTTCCGATTGGCACGTGGATTTGTGACAGCAAAGACACATGTTCTCAATCTTACCTCTGGGGATGCTGTTATCGAGTACCATGCTGTGGCTATACATTATTGAGCTCCAAGCCTATAATAATGGAGTCTCTATTCTCTTTCAAAGGGTCACACAGTGCTTGTTCATTTCAATAACAAATTCATCTACTTTGTTGGAGGCAATAAAGAATCTGCAGTTATGACCTACAAAAAATAAAAATGCACTTGCTTCTATATAAGATAACTTTGCTAGCCAAAGAGACCTCAACCAGGTTGCATAATTTGCATTTCTATTATCCCTAAAATCATTAACAGCCTTTGTAAACTCAATGTCATCCAACTCTTCCAATTACTGCAAGTCCTTCAGGCACTTTTGATACAATGTTTTCTCATCCGATGCATAGCTTTGAACTTTTTTGCTAAGAATATCTCACATAGGAGGTAGTAGTATTATTCACCAATCACAATATGTGGATTCTGCATATCGGTGGAACCAGTGTATCAATGAAACCCACGTATTATGAGTGAGAAGTAATGTATATTGGAAACAAAATATATATTTTTTCTCATATAGAGTAATTGAATTTCAACTCATTTACCCAACTTTATAGGCACATGTTTTTTTTTCTTATGACACAATGATGTTGAAGCAAGAGATTTGCACTCCTTGAGTTGTGTCATTTATATGCATTAGTAAACCGAAATCAAAGGTACCCTATAGTAAATTATCAAATGTTCCAAAAGTTTAAAATTATTAAAAAATAATTAATTTAATCATTTTACTATATATTATTCTAACACCATTTGAGTAGACAAGTTAATGGTCTCTAAAGATCACACTTTTTTATCTTCTTCTTCTTTTTTTTCTTTTTTGATTTTGGTGTGCACTCATGCACAATGTATGAGATTGAGCATTTTCTGTTGATAATTATTTTTTACCCACTTCTTTCTTTCTTTCTTTCTTTCAGTGGTGGCTCCACTTGTATGTAAGGGTGGCCCCAGGACCACTCTCACTTGCCAAATTTTTTTTTTTATACTTAGCAAAAAATATATATAAATAATTAGTTTAAACTAATCTGTTCTGTGATCACCCTGACTTTTAAAAAAAAAATGTATATATACTTACAAAAAAAATATTATACACTAAATTAACCTATTTTGACTACTCTAATAAAAATGTTAAACACCCTGACCTGAAAATCATAAGAATTTGAGTTCAACAAAAATAAGAGTAATGCTACATTCATAATATTTTCACAATAAATATTATGTGGTAAGCTGTTAGTAATTCTAATTTGGGCTCAACATTGACATGTTTTACCTACCAATAACAACTTGTTACATAAGATTTGTTATGAAAATTTTCAATTTTCAATTTCTACTTTATTTCTTATTAGTCTTTTTTTTTTTTCACTTTGTAAGTACAAAAAAAAATTGTAATATTTCATGTCTTTGTGTGATTTTTTTGTGACATTGATATATTCAAGTTGTCTCTTTATTAGATTTTGTATAATTAAATTTCTTAGTGACCACCCTAAAAAATTTCTTAGAACCGAATACATTTTTCAAGGATATTGCTAACTTCAAAAAACATTTGCATCAATACAGCAATTAGATTTAAAGGTGCATTAATGTTAAGCATTTTTTTAAGGTTTTTATATAATTTGATAGTTACAACCGGAAATTGAATAATAGATGTTTCCATTAAAATTCATAACACTTTATCTAGCTTAAAATAGGAACATTGTATCTAGTTTTAACCCAAAAAGAATTATATATCGAAGGAACAAGGAATATTTTCCAAAATATCGTTAGAGCTCCAAGCTCGGACCCATAATTTGTGTCTACCCAAGAGTCATTGGACCATTTCAGTGTATTGAAGAAGGCCTCACATTCACAATCCCTCCGGTGCAATCAGATATTCATATATAAATAAAATTGCCGTTTTAACTCTTTAAAAAAAATTTGCAATTGTGAAACTTTATAAAAATAGTCATCGTTTTTTTTTTTTTTTTTTTTTACTTGAAGAAAGAAATTTCATTAAAGAGAAACTTGACTAATACAGAGAGTTCTATCTCTTAACAGTCATGTTTGATACATAATCTTTTTCATTATAACATGATAAACTGTGATTGAAATAAATTATTACTTTCATATAGACTCATCTTTTAGCACTGAACCAAATATTCTTGGTCACTAAGTAATGTACGTTCTCGTGCATAAAATACAATCAATATACTCCCTCCATCTCATTTTTTTTGTCCTCTATTCCATTTTGAGATGTCCCAAAATATTGTCATGTTTCTAAAAATAAAAGTTATTAATTTACTAATGTTCCTATTATACCCCTATTAATTTACTAATTCAATTTTTTAATAAATTTTTTTGAGGGTAGATTTTGAAAACTTATACATTTTTAAAAAATAGACAAGATAATAAAAGATGTTCCTTTAAAAAGTTTGACTTTTCAAACAGGACAAAAAAATTGGGACGGAAGGAGTAGATGACTGTTAAAATTATTAAGCTGCTGTGCTTGTGACTTTTTGTTCTCGCAAGTTGGTAACTTGGTAAACTTATTGTTTTCTGTTTGAGCTGTTTCTTGATGATAGTACAATTAGCCCAGGCTCCTAGCCACACACATTTTCCTCAAAAAAATTATTGATGGTAGACAGGTAGATCAAAGCATTATTGCTTTAAGATGCCTAATGGGTCTTGACATTGGCTTAAATCTTAACCCTTTTGCGTATTTTAAAATGCTAAGAAACCCACTAGCCAAAAGTTTGTCCGGCTAAAGGTAGGTGGAAAATAAAAATAGTGACCTTTTGGTCAAACCCTGTGATGAAAATACGAAATAAAAAAAATAGTAGTATTTAATATTTGGGAAAACAAAAAAGAAATGTTGTAATTTGATTTGATTCCAAGATTAAGAATGAACTGTAACACCATTAATTATAGATCACAACTTCAAAAATTATATCATTCCAGCCACAATTAGTCACATCCAAAAAAAAAATCACAATATATCATATATAAAATATTGTGCTCTTTAACATTATTTTTCTGATACCAAATATTTTGCTTCCACAATCTTGAACGTCTCAATCGGTATCCTTTTCGGCTTATATTAATGCAAGCACGTCTCCATAATGAGGAGTCCAAATCTTCTGTCTCATCAATTGTGCTCCACTTCATATTCCACCAATAAAATTTCAACAACTAACATTTTTCATTAAATGAGATATCTCATTAAATGAGACAACTAGCCTCTCTCATTAAAGTCAGAGTTATCTCATTTAATGAGAGAGGCTAGTTGTCTAAATTTTATTAGTGGAGCATGAAGTGGAGCACAATTGATGAGACAGAAGATTTGGACTCCATAATGAGGCATGGTTCACATGATTGCACAAGTCACAGCCACATGATACCTTTGACAGAACCCAAGTTAAAAGGGTGAAAATGCTTTCCACTATAAAATGCCTACCTATCCTCTAACCTTTTGTTGTGTGAGTGAAAGAAAAAATGACAAAGCTAGCTCTAGTCCTATTGCTTTTCTCTCTAGGCATGGCCATGCAATTGGTGCAAAGTACCGATGATGAGCCCAAAGAAGTTGATAAATGGATCCAAAATCTTCATCATGGCGAAGAGAAAGTCTCTAGGCTCCATTTTTACTTTCATGACACACTATCAGGCAAAAACCCAAGTGCAGTGGAAGTAGCCGAAGCATCAATGACTAAGAAATCACCCACCTTGTTTGGACTACTCAACATTTTTGATGACCCATTAACAAAAGGACCTGAATCCACCTCCAAGCTTGTGGGTCGAGCTCAAGGTCTATATGGGTCAGCTGGCCGACAAGAAGTGGACCTACTTTTGGCCATGAACCTCTTTTTCACAGCTGGGAAATTCAATGGTAGCAGTCTCTCTATTTTGGGCAGGAATGCAGTGTTTCATTCAATCCGTGAGATGCCAATTATAGGTGGGACTGGTGCTTTCCGATTGGCACGTGGATTTGTGCAAGCAAAGACACATTTTTTCAATCTTACCTCTGGGGATGCTATTGTCGAGTACCATGTTGTGGCTATGCATTATTGAGCTATAATAATGGAGTCCATATTCTCTTTCAAAGGGTCACATGGTGCCTGTTCATCTCTATAGCAAATTCGTTTTCTTTATTGGGACTCTGTTATTTTGTTGGAATCTTTTTATGTTTTGCATTGTTGAATGTGTTGTACCTGTCGTGAATATAGCATTATTTGGATATTTTGTGTTTTCGAAAACTGTTAGTGAGATGCATTTAAAATTGATAGAGATTTTGCAAAGAATAAGTTTAAAACTAAAGGAGCTTAGGCTTAAAGCTTCTTTTTGATAAAGCCTAACACTTTAAATTTATGGTAAATCAATCAATCCTAATCCTCAAAAGAATGGTTTTTGTGGCTAGTTTTTGAGGACAAACCATTACATGACTGATACTAGCACCATTTTGCCATAAAAGTAAGATGCTCTTGCACACCACTCTTTCTAAATGTAAAAGTAGAATTGATACTTTTTAGTTTTTATCATTTTGTTGTAAAAGCAGTGATTGACCACTTCAACAAAACCAGCTACCATTAGAAGTTTTGCCTTGTCTCTGTCCTACAACGATCTGCTCTACGAGAGCTCATACCTAAACATATTCCTATAACTTGAAACCAAAGTTCAGAAATCATCAAATCATAACAAAATAACACAAACAGATTGTTAAGTCTTTGATGGATTTCTGAACTTTCCTCAGATTCATGAACATGGCTAATAAAACTAAAAATTGCTTGATTGCCCGGATATCGTTGCAGAAGATATTCCAGTTCAAGTGCAGAAGATATCCCAGTTCAAGTACCATCCATGCCTTACAAAAATGCCATTTGATCATCTTGATTGGGCTCACAAATAAGATTCCATCACAAAGCTAGTAGAAAATCTTATTTTTTTTTTTCTAATGTTCCCATTACCAGAAAGCTAATAGGGTCCCCTATAACAACAACATAGTATGTCAACTCAATTCATTTCAAAGACCTTGTCTTTTAACTCCTTGTTTCCTACTTCATCCCTTATTGTAGCTTCAAAGCTCCAAGTAAACATCAATAATGAATGCAAGACCAACATGAGAAGGATGTGATATTCATAACAGTAAACCTTTGGCACCTAGTAACTAGAAACTAACTAATGGCTTATTCTAATTATTAAAAAGTAGCAAGGACAGTTGCGGCTTTATGAAAAGGACACTGGATTTCCTGAGCAAAGGGGTAACAAGCACGGGTCCAGGGTATCACATGTACTCATTTGGAAAGCTAAGGCTGTAAATTCCTTGGCCCATCAACAAGAGATAGGATGAGACCATAGAACAAACGGAACAGCATTAGATTAGCCTACCAAAGAAAAGGACTGACAGCCTCATTTTAGAGTACTAGGGGCGCAGTAAACAACCATCTCATCATATGGGGCTACCTTGAACGGACCGATTATCAGTTCACACTTATCCTCCACAACTTTGTTCCGCAACTTAGTTCAGATGGCAAGTTATTGAGTAGTGGACAATCACTTTTCACCACTAACATCCTGCCACCTCAACAAGTTGTGGAACAATGTGTCCCTGCACTTATTTTTATCCTGACGGCATTAAGCAATTGCCTGCTTGATATATAATTACAAGAAGATAAGGAAGACAATTTTTTGTAACTTTCTTCATAACCCCTTATGTAACTTCTTGTGATTCATGCATAATAAAAAGTGTCAATGATGGAACCACGCGAAGGTGATGTTGCTCCACTCAACTTGTTACCTAAACAAGTGAAAAATCTTGTAAAAAAATTGTTTCCTAGCATATATACATATAGCAAAATTACAAATTCATAATGTAGTTGACAGCCCTATAAGGGAAACTCTACAGTCCAGCAGCTTCACTATCAAAGGCCACTAACAAAACATTGCTTTAGGTGAGCATTCACACATATATTTACAGCCATCAAGCTGCTATGTGACTGGCTAATCGGCCACCATAAGAATATAATTAGTGCCTATCATAGGAGGCTTTTGGTAGTGACAGCCATCATAATCAGCCAAATAGTGGAAATAAACAAACTAATAAGCAGATCCCAGTGGAACACCTTCAATGGTTAGCATTCAAACTGTCACAATGCAAACAAAAACTCCATGAAAAATGATATGTCGAGGCATCACTCACGTGGTATGGGTTTAGTGTGAGGATGCAACAGGTGTATCATTGCCCAAATATATCCTACTTTCTGTTGACAGGGTTGTTCATGCCACAAAAATCATTGGGTTAAGGGGGGAAAGAAACAAAGGCCAAGGGCCTAAATAAATAATGAAATCATACTCTCTAGGACACATGAATATAAAAAATAAGTTGAAGACATAACAGCTATAAACCTCACAGAAAGTTTGACTTGGAGTATATTAAGATTTGCATCATAAAGGCATATGCCCTCAACTTTGTGTAACAAAATTCTGTAAATTCAAAGAATAAAAAGTTCACCATTCAAGTAAACATAACTGTCTTGATCATGTTAATAGTATCAATAATATTGATTTTCACAATCATCTCACTAACATACCACTAGTAACAACAGATTAACAAAACCCCTTGTTCTAATATCCTCAATGTGTTAACAAAAATAAAAGAAATCATATCCTAGACTTCAAGAGAAGGTGATAACAATCACCTTGAATACATAAAGGGTGTGAGGAAGGCCAAGTAACTAAACGCTGTGGATATTTAAAAAATAAAAAATAAAAAACGAATTTTCACACCAATAGAGAGATATTAGACATAAGCATATTTGACAAGCTGCAACACTTGGTCCAGTAGATTAAAAGGGAACAAAATTCATCAAATGCTGATATCTAGCAAAGAAGCTAAATTACTATAATCAAGGAAAGGTACTTTTTGGGTTGAGAGAAGATGAAATAAGCAGCTTAGTATCACTCACTTTTGATGATGATCATTAAGATATGGTCATTTAAAAGTTATTTCCTATAACCGCGAAGCTGCTGCAGTATAACCTAATTTCATCATTGACTACACTGCAATTGTTGAAAATGACCAAGTAGCTTTCTGAGAGAGGAATGAGGCTGGCCAAAGCTATTTGAATCTGTTCCAAGCTATTTAAGCAAATGCTGACTTGTCCTGCAATTGTTGAAGATGACCAAGTAGCTTTCTGAGAAGAGGAACAAGGCCGACCAAAGCTATTTGAATCTGTTCCGAGCTATTTAAGCGAATGCTGACCTGTCCTGCCCCCCTATTATTCAGATTGGCACGAGCAATCAAGTTTGAAGACCGTCCCACAGGGATCTGGGACTGTATATTTAAACCAATGGCAAGATCACCATGCCAATCCATGACAGAAAGACCTAGATATGAATTATTTGGTGGTGGATCATCCCCTAACTTCTTTTATGAGAGTGGTTCTAGTTAACTTAATTGATAAAATCTCTTGTTGTCAAATAAGATATTTGGGTTCAATTCTCACTTACACCAAAAACCAATTGATATCTGGATCTGATAATAAAAAATATTATCAGAAGTAAACGTCATAAATTAAAATTCTTTTATAAAAAAAATTGTAAAAATAAAAAATCTTCTTTACAAGGAAAAGTAAGAGAGAAATTGTAATTATGGAACTGAAACTTGTTATGATCATATCAAAATAATAATAATTTACATGATACGCATAAATTTTTTTAACTGTGTAATTCGCAAATCATTGATTGGAAATGCACAAAAAGTAAATAAATCAATCAAGGTTTATCAAACAAAAATGATTGGTTGTGATTCGATTTGGTATGATACATGCACCTAACTTATAAAACACAGTAATTTCAAATAGGATTGTTTCATCTTTGATATAATAAACAAAAGATGTTAAAAATAGTTAACCACAAACTTAAATTATCATCAAAACATCTTCATTATGCAGGAAATAAAAAAGTATTAATTGTCAAACCATTGAATATACCGACGAAGTTGAAAAAGTTTTATTGTACATCTAGGTCAATTCATATTTCTATTTGTCCAAATTGACATAGTATATGTTGAATTTGATTTTGACAATAAATAAAATATATACACTGATCCATTTCGTCTTCTATGATATAGAT
>NW_027069866.1:634013-673505 GCF_002906115.3 Quercus suber | reverse complement strand
AATTTTTTTTTTTTTTAATTCATAGCCTATTATATCATAAGTGTGGCAAAGTTGTGGCATGAAATTATGCGATCCTAAATTTTTTTTTTTTTTTTTTTTGGTTAGATTAAGGTGTAAACATAAAATTAAGTGAAAGAGTTTTGTAAGAATATATAACGTGATGAGATGACATGAACAAGCTCGACCAAACTCTTTGATTCTGTCTTAAAGGGTAATTAAGGTCGAGCAAGAAAGGTGTATGAGATCAAGCTAGCTAACCCTACTATCAACCTAAGCACCTATCTGAAAGAGAATCTCAAGAATCATGGAATTGGCTTTTAGAGTCCCATCCTTGAGAATCAAAAAGATAAGAACTTCCATCTATCCTCCCTTTCACTTTTTGATCAAGTGGATTCCTTTTTTACCTTGTATTGAATTCCATATTTGAAAATAAAGTCAATCAAGTCTTGTAAGCGTCTAAGCGAATGACACTCCCCAATTTGAATCTTAATTGCATTCAAATGCCAAGGACTTTGGTTTACTTTTGGAGCCAACCACCAAAAGTCTTATATATGGTTTACACCAAAACCTTGTAAGGACTAAATTCGCTTCAATATGAGGTTTACACAAAAACCTTAGTCATTACCTTACAAATTACATTTTAAGCCCCGATCTTTATAAACTTACGTATCTAAGAATTCCACACTAAACCAAACTTATGACCCTGTGATGCTATCTTCTTATTTCTTGTAGGTGTCCATTGATTGAGGTTCGGTTGTTTGATCAATTACATCAAAAATAGGATATTTATGGAATTATTTTGGTGGATGGATCATCCCCTAACTTCTTTTATGAGAGTGGGTTCTAGTTAACTTAATTGATAAAATCTCTTGTTGTCAAATAAGATATTTGGGGTTCAATTCTCACTTACACCAAAAACCAATTGATATCTGGATCTGATAATAAAAAAATATTATCAGAAGTAAACGTCATAAATTAAAATTCTTTTATAAAAAAAATTGTAAAAATAAAAAATCTTCTTTACAAGGGAAAAGTAAGAGAGAAATTGTAATTATGGAACTGAAACTTGTTATGATCATATCAAAATAATAATAATTTACATGATACGCATAAATTTTTTTTAACTGTGTAATTCGCAAATCATTGATTGGAAATGCACAAAAAGTAAATAAATCAATCAAGGTTTATCAAACAAAAATGATTGGTTGTGATTCGATTTGGTATGATACATGCACCTAACTTATAAAACACAGTAATTTCAAATAGGATTGTTTCATCTTTGATATAATAAACAAAAGATGTTAAAAATAGTTAACCACAAACTTAAATTATCATCAAAACATCTTCATTATGCAGGAAATAAAAAAGTATTAATTGTCAAACCATTGAATATACCGACGAAGTTGAAAAAGTTTTATTGTACATCTAGGTCAATTCATATTTCTATTTGTCCAAATTGACATAGTATATGTTGAATTTGATTTTGACAATAAATAAAATATATACACTGATCCATTTCGTCTTCTATGATATAGATTTGTGACTTTTGATTTTACATAAATTCTTTTAGTGCATTTGATCATCTTTGAGATGGATAAATTCCACAAAACCTATATTCAACTCTCTGATGGCAGCTATATCTCTATGAAACTGCTTAATTATTAATTTATATGATCTTGCCATCCAATTCCACCAAGAGCCATTCTATCACGCTTCATATAATTATGACAACTGCATTTACATAATCATCACAAACAATTTACAACAATATACAGCTTCATATAATTTAATAATTATGACAATTGCATTTACACATAAACATCACAAACAATTCACAACAATATATAGTTTTTATTTTTTATTTTTATCTACGGTTTGGGATTGAGTCACAAGATTGCATTAACAACAATTGCAAATTTCGAAATCCTTGAAAAATAAATTATGGAAAAAGTTAACGGATGCCCTAAGGGCATTGGTTTATGAAATATTTTTAAAAAAAGAATTATGAGAAAAAAATGGAATTTTTTTACAGTTTTTATATTTTTCATGAAAGTGGTATTAAAATTTTTTTTAAATGGTTCATTAATAAATGTCCTAAGCAGTGGTAGCTTTAAGAATTTTTTCTAGAGTAGTCATTAAAGTTTAAAAGTATTCATATTATTCCGTATAAAATTGCATAAGGGCCAATTTTGCACAGCCAATCACAAAAAATCACCCAAATCAGCTTATGTATTTATTGTGCAAAATGCATTTGTAGTTACAGTAACTATGCAAACTAGCATGTAGTCCGTGCGTAATATTAACAATTGTGATGATAAAATGTTTATCTTGGTAGATTCAGTTTTCACATTGAGCATTATAAATGAAGGTAACTTAACACCAACATTTAAAAATCAAATTGGACACATAGCACAAAATTAAACTACAATTAGAAATTAATTTGATTTTATTTGAATTCTAAAATTGAACTTCAACTTAATATAATATATATGATTATATTTTTGTCCACTTTTAACAAATTAACAAAATCGTAATCCAAATACACTAAAAACTATTAAAAAATAAGAACTGATCATTGAGCTTAGAATCTTCTTGAAGGTGCCAATGAAGTGCTAATGTATGAGAGTGAAAAGCAAGGAAGAGTGGGATTGAACATTGTATTTGAACCTGGCCTTGCTCTGAGAAATCCGTAAGAAGGAGGAGAGGGCATAGTGTGGATCTAGTTGGTAGAGGTTGAGAGAGGAAGAGACATGGGATAACGATATGGAATTAGGAAGAGATGATGTTTTACTTTTATAGTCTTTCTTATTGGACTCCTTGGTTCTAGTTGTGGGATTAGAAGAGCTCCAAACTCTATTGAGATCACCCGTAAAAGTGTACAGGTGAAATGTTCTTACTTAGGCCAATGAATATTATCATTGTGGTTTTCTTGACTTCCGTGTTAAATGTTAATGCATAATTTATTTGGGTACAAAAATTAGAAAATTTAGATAAGATACATAACACAAAATTGGAATCCAATTTATAATCTCCATAAAAATGTGCAGGTAAGATGTTCTTGCTTAGGCCAATGAGCATTATCATTGTGGTTTTCTTGGCTTCCGTGTTAAATGTTAAAGCATCATTTATTTGGGCACAAAAATTAGAAAATTTATATAAGATACATGGCACAAAATTTGAGTCAAATTTATGATGTAATTAGATTTTTTTTTTTTTTGAGTTTTGGTTAGGACAAGTGGCGCAAAATTGAGAATCCAATTGAAATCTAATTGGATTTTCTCTTAGCTTCACTATTATTATATATATAGATATATATAGATACTATTCATATGCAAATTTGTTTTTTAATACTTTCTTTACTCATATACACACACACATAGAGATGACTTGGGAGAGTAGCCAAAAATTGATAATGAAATAATATTTTAATGAAATATAGTGTAAAATCAATAGTTTAATGTTGATGTTTTTGAAAAGTAGTTATGTAAAAAAAAAAAAAAAAAAAACTAGGTTTTATGCTAACATATATAGGAAATTTTGCACTAGCTAATGCAAATGCTCTAAAAGGCTTAAATTATACAAAATCTAATAAAAAGAGAACTTAAATATATTGTCAACACAAAAAAAAAAAAAAACCACACACACATAAATACATGGAGTTTTACAATGAATATTCAACTCAACTCTAATTTTTGTTGTTGCAATATTTTGTTGTGTGCATTACTCTATTAAAAATAATTTTTCTAAATACTTTAATTTTATTGTGGCCATAGTTTTACTCTATTAACAATTTAACTCAATTTTTTTTTTTTTTTTTTTTGCATTTTTATTCACTACAAAACGAGGGGTATTGGGCCGCGTTTATAAAAATGCGGCCATAGGTCTACTACAGCCCCGTTTATAAAAACGCGGCCACACGTTGTGTCCACAATATTATTTTTGTTGTTACTCAACTTATTAATTTTTGTAACTATGTTTACACTTATTGGTCTTTGTAACTATATTTTAGGTGTTTTTTTTTTTTTTTTTTTTGTTTATGGTAGACCAAAAAAAATATTTAAAAAATATTATATATAATTTTTTTTTCAAAGTCAAGTGTTCATTTGAACACCCTAATCATGTTTATAGAACCACCCTACTAAGGGCACTCATCAACATGACCCATAAATTATTAAAACAAAACAACTAAAAGCTACTATATAACCTTTATATTTTTCACAAACAAGTTATAGCAACTTTGTCATTTGAAGGTTTCCTCGCCTACTTGACTATTCATTGGTGTTCAGTGTTCTTCCTAATGATTTTGGGTTTCAAAGTGTGCCCCAAGGTGCAGCATTGCCACATGTAATTCATCTTTTGAAGAAAATTGGATGTCCAAGGTCTTCCACTTATTATGTATCCGCAATCTCTGGCTTAAAAGTTGGAATCAAACCCCTACATTACACAAGTCCAATTTTAGATCACTCCTACTAGATTCAAGAGGATGATTTAATTATTATTACTATTTGGAAAATGAAAAAATACTACAAATTTTACTACATAAACTTTACACACTAATATGATAATGAATGTAATTAGTAGGTTTTAAGTTTTCAACTAGAGGTGGCAAAATTAGACACAACTCACAAACTCAACATGACACAATATGAAATTAATAGGTTATGGGTTAAAGCTTAATGAGTTAGTGTCATATTCAGGTTGACACGACTAACCCGTTTAATAAATGGGTTGGATTAGTGTTCGTCATATGAAATCCATTTAATTAAATGACATTTTACCAATATACCCTTCAAACCCTAGGTATATAAAGTTATAAACTTATTAGTTGTTGTGATTTATTTTCTTTAACATATTATGATTGATTATTTATGATAGTGAGATATGCTTTAGTTTTAAATGATTATTTGTGATGCAGTTACTTGTTAATTCTGAATTTTATATTAAAAATATTTATTTGTTTGGTTTTTCATAATTCATATCAATTTGGTTAATACTAAAATTAGTTTTTTTTTTTTTTTTCCTTTCATTTTGATGAAATCTGATAAAATTGGTTAATACTACAAATTTTACTGCAAAAACTTTACGCACTAATATGATAATGAATGTAATTAGTAGGCTTTAAGCCTTCAGCTAGAGGTAGCAAAATTGGATACAACCCGCGAATTCGACATGACACGACATAAAATTAATAGGTTATGAGTTAAGGCTTAATAAGTTAGTGCCATATTCAGGTTGACATGACTAACTCATTTAATAAATGGGTTGGATTACTGTCCGTCATATGAAACTCATTTAATTAAATGACATTTTACCAATATACCCTTCAGACCCTAGGTATATAAAGTTATAAACTTATTAATTGTTGTGGTTTATTTTCTTTGACATATTATGATTGATTATTTATGATATATGAGATATACTTTTGTTTTAAATGATTATTTGTGATGCAGTTATATTAATTCTAAATTTTATATTAAAAATATTTATTTGTTTGGTTTTTCATAATTCATATCAATTTGGTTAATACTAAAATTAGTTTTTTTTTTCCTTTTCATTTTGATGAAATCTGATAAATAGGTAGACACAACTAACCCGTTTAATAAATGAGTTATGTTTGGGTTGAGGAATCTTAACCCGTTTAATAAACATGTCGGGTTAGGGTTGACCTATATAGTCGAATATTCATGAGTCAACACAACACGAACCCAACACGTGAACACAAATTGCCACTCCTACCTTCAACTACCTCATAAATAAATATTTTAAAAACCACCTCTTTATGATTGATGACCCGTCAGTTTGAAAGCTTAAAATTTGTGATACCCCTAACACTACTCTTATTATTTTACTACTATTATGATTATCATTATTAAGCCCTAGCTTCCTTATATAATTAGAGTCATGTTAACGGATATCCTTCGATCAATTGTTAATAAACTATAATAAGAAAGTTTTCATACAACTTTCATGGAAAATTTAAAAAATTGTCAACAACATTTATTGTTTTATTATTTTCTCCACAAAAAAAAAAAAAAAAAGTTTCTAAAAATAGCTTATAAACCAATGCCCTAAGGGCATTGGTTAACATTTCCCATATAATTAATATATCCGATATAAATCGAATAAATACATTTTAATTTTCACTCCCACTGGCAAATGTGACGCTTGTAAGGAGTTAAAAATATCAGTATATTTTTACATATATCCTATTTACAAGTTTTTGTTCATGAAATGCCAATTCCTTGATTCTTCTTTACACGACTAGTCTTTTTTTTTTTTTTGGTTTTTTAGAAGAAGTTAAAAACATGACTAGTCATTGATCACAATTATTTAAAAATTTAAACAAACATATAATGTTATGTAATATTATATTACAAAAATCGTAACATATAATCTATCTAGTAATAAATCATTTTCAGTTACATCTGATTAGATCAAGTTTGTTTTTACTTTTAACTAGCCCTTTTTTAAGAGAATGTCATTGTCATTCAATGTAAGCAATTAGTAAAAAAAAATTTGTGAAATTCTAAACCACACAATTATATATTAAAAAATATGAAATAAATGGTTTTACGTATTGTGGGACCCGTGGGCCTGACAGCCACAGCCCATCGCGTAGTAGGCCCAAGGCCAGTGCCGAGGAAGACTGACCAGTCAAGGCTAAGTTGGGGAAAGCCTCTTTTTTGGCCCACGCCGAGGACCTATTCGTCCTCGGCATACTAAAGATAATTTTTGGGAGGGGACAAGCCCAGAGCAAGCTGTCACATTCACACTTAATGTATTCACCTAACCCCTTTGGCCGCATTAATGGGGATATAACCCCTTAGCAGGGTAACGTTGATCAGAGTGAACCACTTGAGTACCGATAAGGCCTCTGATGGGACGGACGGCCAGAAGAGAAGCGAATGGATAATCAACAAATGGAAGAAAGAGATAAGAAGATAAAGACTATATAAGAAAAGCAAGTAAAGTAAAAAAGTGGAGGGGGAAGAATGGGAAGAAAAGGGGCTCCTCAGCCACGGGCCGAGGAGCATCCCCCCAGTTGTAAATAAACTCTAAGTATTTTCTTTTATAAGAAAGGGTTGATGCTTGATGAACGACGGCCAGTGCCTAAACCTTTAACCCACTCTCTATAAATTTATTGTTTGGGCTTGTTGGGCTGAAAACCTATTCATACTCAGGGTCAAATCCAAACTGAGTCCCTACAATTGGCGCCGCCTGTAGGAAGGATTAGGATGCTGGCCGGCGCACCAGGCGATTGTTCTAAGTGGTCGTTTTACAGTAGGTTGGCGAAGTAAAAAAAAAAAAAAAAAAGAGATAGAAGATTCAACAGCGAAAAGAGAAATCTTGATATCATTATTTCATAAATAGAAACAGTACAAATTACAATCAGAGGCTCAGGCAGGCGTGTTTCACAAACAAATTTACAAGCTAATCCTACCAACTATTTCTACAATCAGAGGCCCAGGTGAAGCCGCCCTAAAAAAGCTAGCCGGAGGGAAGTGTCAAGCCGTCTTTTTATTGGTATAAAGAGAATGGGAGAGCTTGACACAAAAAGCAGGGAAGGGGGAGGGCTATCATGTTTCCAGGCCACCAACAACTCCCTTCTCGGCGCGGCGGAGCTGGAACAAAGAGAGGAGCAGATGCAGGGGCTCCGGGATACCTTCCCCCATAATGTTCCCTTGATTCTCTCCGATCCTCACGAGTGTTGGCCGTTGGAGACGGCAACACTCGAGCACCGCCCATGAGATGAATTCGCACGTCTTCTTCGTCGGAGGTGCGTTCTGAGGAGAGACGTTAGGTACTCTAACAACATCCCTCCGGGCCACCTTGTATGGCACCATCGGAGTTACGCCTAGATTCTGCCGCACCGGAAGCCTAGTGGGGGCTGCGGCCATAACGGCTTTTGGCACGGATGTCCACACACCCGCCCAAAGCCGCCTCATACTTGCCAATTCCAGTCATAATTCCGGCGGGGTTGTTAAAAGGGCTTGGGAAGTTGAAAGGATGTGTCTTTTCTGTTTGTGTTGGGAAGTTCATGGATTGTGGAGAAACCATCTCCTCACCTTATATAGGGGATGGGGGCTGGTGAGAATTAATTCATGCAGAGTTCGAAAAGAGAATTATCAGCTGGGCTAATAATGAAGCTACCAATTTCCAAGGAGGCCGTAGACCGTTGGACTCGTGTTAATTCACGAGAACATTAATGAAGGCGCGTTTCGCGCACCGAAGCGTCAAGCGCGGAACACGAACAAACAAAGGGCGCTTCATAAATGAAAAAGATGGGGCCTCGAGCTGGAGGCGAGATCAACGCCACGTGTAAAGATCATAATCCGACCCAAGGAGGAATCATCTCCAGTAAAGCGGTCCGAGGACAAACTAGATACTTACAGAAAAATAGAAGTGGTAGACAGAACCAAGGTATTGCATGGTCCTCGGACCCAAGCCTATGGTAAAACTATTCACACCATTAAACCTGGGTACTAGACAGAACCAAGGTATTGTATGGTCCTCGGACTCAAACCTATGGGGAAACTAGATACTTACAGAAAAATAGAAGTGGTAGACAGAGCCAAGGTATTGCATAGTCCTCGGACCCAAGCCTATGGTAAAACTATTCACACCATTATACTTGGGTACTAGACAGAACCAAGGTATTGTATGGTCCTCGGACTCAAACCTATGGGGAAACTAGATACTTACAGAAAAATAGAAGTGGTAGACAGAACCAAGGTATTGCATGATCCTCGGACCCAAGCCTATGGTAAAACTATTCACACCATTATACCTGGGTACTAGACAGAACCAAGGTATTGTATGGTCCTCGGACTCAAACCTATGGGGAAACTAGATACTTATAGAAAAATAGAAGTGGTAGACAGAACCAAGGTATTGCATGGTCCTCGGACCCAAACCTATGGAAAACTAGATACTTATAGAAAAATAGAAGTACTAGACAGAACCAAGGTATTGCATGGTCCTCGGACCCAAACCTATGGAAAACTAGATACTTATAGAAAAATAGAAGTACTAGACAGAACCAAGGTATTGCATGGTCCTCGGACCCAAACCTATGGAAAACTAGATACTTATAGAAAAATAGAAGTACTAGACAGAACCAAGGTATTGCATGGTCCTCGGACCCAAACCTATGGAAAACTAGATACTTATAGAAAAATAGAAGTACTAGACAGAACCAAGGTATTGCATGGTCCTCGGACCCAAACCTATGGAAAACTAGATACTTATAGAAAAATAGAAGTACTAGACAGAACCAAGGTATTGCATGGTCCTCGGACCCAAACCTATGGAAAACTAGATACTTATAGAAAAATAGAAGTACTAGACAGAACCAAGGTATTGTATGGTCCTCGGACCCAAACCTATGGAAAACTAGATACTTATAGAAAAATAGAAGTACTAGACAGAACCAGGGTATTGTATGGTCCTCGGACCCAAACCTATGGAAAACTAGATACTTATAGAAAAATAGAAGTACTAGACATAACCAGGGTATTGCATGGTCCTCAGACTCGAACCCATGGAGAAAATAACTATCTGGAGAAAAACCAAAGCGTTACCTAGAGTCAAGCTATAATACGGTCTTTAGATTTATATTTGAAGGATAACAGATGGTTTCATGAGGCTAACTTCAGAATAGAATACGAATATAGAGCAGAATATTATAGTAAAGCAAATAAAAGAAAATATCACAAGTTGGAAGCAAAGTATTAAGTATTCAGTTCAAACGGAAAGTATACAACTTCCTTACAATGCCACTGAGGCAAGAAACAAAATGAGATAAACGAGAAGATAAAAGAGAAAATAAGCAAAATTATCCTATGTCGTATACTAGTCTCCCAGCTCAGTAGGCAAATTAATTCGATAAGCAAATTAAAAGGCTTTAGCCAAGGCCTAAGGGCTTTGAATCGAAGGGTCCGCAGGAGGCCTCGCCACATCTTGTGGTATTTCCTGACCCTCGGCTCTAACTCCCCCCAACGTCCTCTGGGGTTCAATATCCTCGGATGGTTGGTCAGTTAAAGATATATCCTCGGCGGTCTTATCGTGACTCTCGACCGCTGGTAATGAGGACCCCTCCTCGGGAGCAGCAGGGGTAGTCTCGCGAATTGCAATAGGGTAATATACCCTATCCTCCCTCCTAAGGTCAGATAAGGCATCAACCCCTGCTTGGTTAAGGGCTTCATGCCAAGTCTGAGAACAGTAATGCCTGCACACTGCAGGAACTTGAGCCCGAAGGATGGCTTCAGTCTTAGCCACCCCATCTGCGAAAGCCTCCTCCTCTGCCTGTTCTACAGAGCGCTCAGCGTCTATTTTTGCAAATACCGCCTCGTGTTTGGCTCTCACAGCCTCGTCCCTGGCATACTCGGCAACACCTTTCTCATGGATTGCCACGGTCAACTTTTCCCTCATATAGGCAATGTCCCCTTTGGCAGTCTGTAGTTGACCCTCAACGTCTTGCAAGCGATTAATTTGATCCTCAGCTTGCTTCCTGGCCACGGCTAGGTCGAGGCAGCATCTCCCTGGCCTTCGTCATCTCCTCCAGATCCTCGTTCGCCTTTTTTAGGTCGGCCTCAGATCTCTTGAGGGTATTAGCAGCTTCCAAGAACTTGTCACGCTCTTGCGCTAAGGCATTGCCCTGGCCATCGATCTCCTCATCTAACCTGAAAAGAGCCTGGATAGCCTGCTAATGAAACAAGTAACTCCGTAAAAAGAAAGGAAGGTACTAAGCGACAAAATTCGAATAAAGTAAATGGGTGCCAAAGGACCCACCATGCCTAGGTATTTCTTAAGGTCAAGGACAACCTCTGACCCACTCATATTTCTTAGCTCGGCCATGTCAGTGGGAAGAAGAAGAGATTTTTCCAGGGCATTGGCTACAAGAGCCCCTCGGCTCCTTGAGATTCCCGCATCGACGCGTTATCCATCAGGGGTTGATCATGGAGCATGGCAGCGGGCAGCCAGGCTTGAGCCCCGGACTGCTGGATGGTCTCCTTTCCTTTCCGTCGACCACCGAGCTTCAGTTGCTTTGGAGGCTTGCGAAGTCTACCCTCCTCGGGCGAGGAATGGGATTTGCTCCCATCCATAGGCTCCTTACCCTTGGAAGGTCTTTTCCTCTTCGGGTCATGAGACTCGGTTTGAAGGTCTGATACTGTGGGGACAGAGGATGACCTGGTTTGTACAGTCAAAATCTGGGACGGAGGTGCTAGGGGCTGGGGCTGCGACTCTTCCGGTGCACCCTTCTTGGAACTGCCTTCTAGCAGGTCAAGAAGATTGGTTTGGGGCTGTCTTTTTAAACCCATCTCAGCCTGGGTACCAACTCTTAGGGATCGGAGATCGGCTTCGGATAAATGAGGGTCTCCTAGATCACCAGAGGGATCCTCGGACTGATCAGCTAAGTCGAACACACTATATTCGTCCTCAGAAGAACTCAGTTCAACCACCTCCCTTGCCTTCTTAGATAGTCCTTCCTCGGCCACCGTTACTTGTTGGGATGAGGAGGGCCTGCTAGCGGAATGCCTTCAGGTATATAAGACCCCTCGGAAAATGCAAAACCGTCCTCCACCACGGTAATCTACATAAGCCGAGGGTCACGAGCTCTAATTACGTGCTTCACTTCATATTTTATACTCTAAATACTAATTACTATCTTAAATATTTATAATCCACTTAATAATATAAAATTTATAAAGAAAAAAAAAAGTGAAAATTTTCTTTTTCCTTGTATTTGATTTCTTAAAAGTAAAGTACCATACAAAAAAAAAAAATGAAAAAAGAGAGATAAAGATAAATCACTTCACAGTCCACAATCTAAATACTAATTCTTATGTTAAATATTTATAATCCACTTAATTATATAAAATATATTAAAAAAAAAGGTGAAAAAAAATTACCTAGTACTTGATTTCTTGAAAGTAAAGTACCATACAAAGAGAAAAAGAAAAAGAAAAGATAAATCACTCCGCAGTCCACATTCTAAATACTAATTACTACATTAAATATTTTTAATCTACTTAATAATATAAAATTTACAAAAAACAAAAAGTGAAAAAATGAATTTTTTTTTTTTTTTAACCTAGTATTTGATCTTTTAAAAGTAAAGTACCATACAAAAAGAAAAAGAAAAAGAAAAGATAAATCACTTTGTAGTCTACACTCTAAATACTAATTATTATCTTAATTATTTATAATTCACTTAATAATATAAAATTTACAGAAAAAAAAAAGTAAAAAAAAAAAAATTACCCAATACTTTTAATGCAATCATCTAATTTTTTATAAAAGGTAGTTGCGATCAAAAACGGGGTAAACTTATTGCATATTATTTCCATTAGGTTTTCAACAGTTTTCTTTTTCCACTTTATCTTAATTTATAGAATATTCTCCTATCATGTATTCTTTCTACATCTCTTGGGCAATACGTTTCACAGGTATGTTTGGCAACGAGAGTGAAAATATTAACACAAGCTTGAAGTTCATTAGCCAAAAGCAATAAATAATCAAACAAAATGATCACATCAACAATAACTATCAAATTATCATATATATATATATATAGGCTTTGATCATGCTACTTTTTTGTAAAATTTAACCATAATATAATACTAAAAGAGTGGTTTCTATTTGTAACTTGCAATTTGAGTAATATTACGTACTTTTGCATAAGTCCATCATTGACAACACATTTTGTACACTAGTTACAATACTTCATGTTAATGGTTGTAAAAAAAAAAAAAAAAAATTATGCCTCTAATTTTATTGACTTATAAATCCTTCTTTTCGTGTTTCATAAATTTATTAAAGTAGATTATTCTCCTTAGAAAGAAGCAAATAGCCAGAAATATCAATTGTAATTTAATGCCAGATGCCAGGAACTTGTTATTTGTGTGCTTGTGTGTGTTTTTATAAATTTAGAGGCTTGTTTGATAATTAACAAATTCTTTGTTTCCCACTACCACTAGGACCTCTTGCAGCTGAAGCTAAGGCCATGGAAGAAGTAGCTCACTTCGCTAGAGATATCAGACTATAGGATGTTATCTTCGAGATTGACTCATCAACCATCTCAGGTGCTCTCACTGGCTCATCCACAATATCGATTACTGTTGAGGACATCATTAGAGGCACTAACCACACCCTACGTGACTTCCGAAGAACTTAGATACTACATGTTAGGCGGCATGGCTAGGGGTGGCAAAATTTGACACGACCCGTGAACCCGACACGACTAACCTGTTTATAAACAGGTCATGGGTTGAGACTAAATGGGTTCGAGTCATATTCAGGTCGACACGGCTAACCCGTTTAATAAACGGGTCGTGTTCGTGTTTAACATGTGAACCCGTTTGACCTGTTTGACCCGTTTAGGTAATAAAAGTATTAAATTTTGTTATTATTGCTTAATTTTTGTTGTTGTAATTATATGTTTATTATTATATTTATGGTTGTACTTGTATTTTAATTTTAGATATATAGAAATTAATAATAGATTATTTAGATCATGTATGACCTATTAATCAAACAGGTTATTAGTATTAATTTTTACATGACTTATTAATTAAACAGGTTAAACGTGTCGGGTTGGGTCAACCTGTTTAATAAACAGGTCGGGTTAGGGTTGAGGATTCTTGACACGTTTACTAAACAGGTCGGGTTCGGGTCAACCCATATAGCAGAGTACTTATAGCTCGACACGACACGAACCCGACCCGCGAACACGAATTGACACCCCTAGGCATGGCAACATACTAGCACACACTTTGGCACAACATGCTAAAGGGATTGACATTTTTGTTACTTGGTTAGAGGAAACCTATCATGTATTGAAAACTCCGTGTTTCAGGATGCTATGCATCTTTCTCCTTAATAAAATTCATGTATTTCTCAACAAAAAAAAAAAGAAAAAAACAAATTCTTTGTCTCTTAAAAAAAGAATAATGCTTTGGTCAAGATAGTAAGATTTTAGGGGGCTAATGTATGGTGCCCGAGGACTGAAGAGGAATGAATGCGAAGTATCACACTTGATCACACTTGTAAAAGCGTATTCGGCCCGAGGACTTCATCGATCTGAGAAGGGATGGAGATGCGAGATAGCATTTTATAAGAGCCTGATTGGAAGGGAAAAGACCTGGGGAAGGGGCCAAGATGGTGGAAGGGAGCTTCCTATAAGGGTATACCTTCCCCCTCCACATTGAATGCTCTGCAATATCTTACCAACTGCATTAATGAGGAAATGACATTTGAACAATAATTTCACAGTTAGTAGCCCCTTCTACCACCTTTAGCAGAATTCTAATTTGACCAATATCTTGAGGAAAGACTTGAGGCATACAAGTGGAGGGATAGGATGCAAGGAAGGAGGGTATATGGGGGGGGGGGGGAACCGTCCCAATAAATGGGGATGATTCTGGAAGAAGAAGATAAACAAGAAAGTGAACAATGCGTTGCCTGACTTAAAACTTGTATCAATCATATATAAGAACTTAACCTTGGATCTGACCAATGAGAGCTTTATTCTCAATTACAACATGAATTATTTTCCTTTGTTACTTTAGGCTCTTCAGCCTTAGACCTAAACTTAGCTTAGAATTACACCAGAACTGCCTTCCCTCTCTCAACATATTTACCTTTTATTGTTTGGGCTTGGTTTGAAGGATAAAACACTACTTTTCTTAGTGGGCTTGGGCCATCAATTTTCAAGTTCTTACAGATAGTATTGATAACTTATACTTGGAAGTATAAGAAGATATTTCTTTTTAACAAATTTATATGCTGAAAAACTACATTAAATAAACAAACAAATTCGAAGCTATGATCTTTAAAAGCCTTCCTTTATATTATTCACTTACACACACACACACACACACACACACACACACACACACACACACACATATATATTGATATAAAGCTGTGAAATACAACCAACCAGACAAAACAAATATGAAGGACAACAGAGATTACAAACTGAGACTAGCACAAACAATTAGATACACTCTGCCCGAATCAACTCAAGCAAAGAAGGAGAAACCCCCACCCACACCTAAGAGGTTTCACTTCTTCTAGCTAGTTGAGCTAGCTCATGGGCAGCTTTGTTGTACTCCCTATTCAAATGTCTGATTTTTCAACTGGAGAAAGAGCTCAGCACAGCAAGAATACCTTGATACAAATGCCCAAGACCACCATCCACAAACTTCTCATTAATGTTGCTAACGGTAGTGGCAGCATCAGACTCAATAATGACTTGAGTAATCTTCATGTCACGGGCAAGTAAAATCCTTGTCTCCACCACAAGGGGTTCCACTTCAGCTATTGAAAAGTTGCCCTAAAAATACTTACAGCAAGCAGTTGTAACTCCCCCACATGAATCTCTAATAACAGCCCCTACACTAGAATGTCTCCCATCCTCCGACGTCGCCCCATCCACATTCACTTTGAAAACCCTAGGAGGCGGAGGAGTCCACCTACAATTTCTAGCTTCTTGCCTCTTATTCAAAGACATTCTTGCCCCCCTGTATTCATGAAGATAATTATTTGCAAAACCCCAAATATGACTTGGCAACTTGCAAGTAGACTAAAAAACAACTAAGTTCTTATTGTACCATATTGACCAAGCTACTCCAAAAAATATTTCAAGATCTTGGGCTGTGCCTTTGTTAAGGATTTGCATCGCAATATCAGATATATCACATAACCTTGGCCCATTCTCAACAATTTGGACTTCCCAATAATCCGAAACCCCTTTTGCCATTTCGCACTTGATGATGGTATGAAAAATTGACTCCACCTCTCTTCCACAACAAGAACAAAAAACATTCTCCCCAATGCCTCTTTTCCTCAAATTCACCATTGTTGGAAGAGCATCTACACAAGCTCTCCAAGTAAAGATCTTGATCTTTGAAGAAATATTTAAATGCCACACCTTCTTCCATAATCGCTCTCTTGGATCCCCACATGAATTTTCACCTTCCTCGGAATTATCCACCATATTGAGAGCTACATAGTATGCACTTTTAACCGAAAACAATCCTTTCTTATTGGCTACCCAAATAATTTTGTCCTCGGGAAGATTATAGCTAATTGGAATATTGAGAATCGTCTTTGCTTCACATGGCAAAAATATGGACTGAATAAGGTCAGCCCTCCACCTTCTAGTGTCGTAATCAATTAAAGCCGAGACCATGGGATAATTATCAAAACTTTGTGGCGGGGAAACCACTTTGTANCATAATCAATTAAAGCTGAGACCATGGGATAATCATCAAAACTTTGTGGCGGGGAAACCACTTTGTACGTTGTGGTGGAAGGCAGCCACTTGTCGTTCCATATATGAATCAACCTACCATTGCTAACTCTCCAACGGGTACCTTTCTTAACCAACTCAAGCCCTTGCATTATGCTCCTCCAAGTATAGGAAGGCCTAGAACCTAGGCAAGCATTAAGAACATCTTCATGGGGGTCGTATTTAGCCTAATAAACTTAAGCTACTAAAGAGTTTGGATTCATGAGGAGCCTCCAACCTTGCTTAGCAAGCATGGCTAGGTTGAAGGCTTGAAGATTTCTAAAACCCATCCCACCCATAAGCTTAGATCTGCACAAACGCTTCCAACTCACCCAAGCAATCTTTGACTCTTGACCCCGATGCCCCCACCAAAATTTTCTCATTATACCCTCAATATCATCACACAAACCCTTAGGAAGTTGAAAATAACTCATAGTATACATAGGGATAGCTTGGGCCACCGCCTTTATGAGGATCTCTCTACCCCCTATAGAAAGAAGTTTCTCCTTCCACCCGGCCAACTTCCTCCCCACTCTTTCCTTAATCTCATCAAAAACTTCATTCTTTGACTTGCCAATCATAGAGGGAAGACCCAAATACTTATTGTGCCGAGAATCCTGCATAGGTCCCAAAATCTCCAAAATCTCATTTTTCTTTTCCTCATCTGTGTTAGCACTAAAGAATACCGAGGATTTGTCGATATTGATTTTCTGACCAGAGGCAGCTTCATACAAGCGGAGGAAATCAATTAGCTTATGACATTCTTGGCCATTAGCTTTACAGAACAGTAAACTATCATCCACAAAGAATAGATACGTGATCTTAGGGCAGCCTCTACAGATTGATAAGCCACTCATCAACTGATTTCTAGTAGCTTTACTAATGAGAGAGGAAAAGCCATCAGCACATAGTAAGAATAAGTAAGATGATAAGGGATTTCCTTGACGAAGACCCCTTGAGGGTATAATGATACCATAAGCTACACCATTAATTAGCACAGAGTAGGAAACAGAAATAATACAGCGCATAATCCGACAAATCCAACTATCATGAAAGCCCAATTTTTTCATAACCTGCTCAATGAAGCCCCATTCTGCCTTATCATAAGCCTTGCTCATGTCCAATTTAATTGCCATATAGCAATCATTCCTATCTCTTTTATAGTCCAAATAGTGCATGAGCTCAAAGGCTATAAGAACATTATCCGTTATAAGCCTCTCAGATAGAAAGGCACTTTGACTTTTAGACATTATTTGAGGGAGAACGGACTTGAGGCGATTAGCTAAGATCTTGGCAATGAGTTTATGGATCACATTGCTTAGACTAATCGGTCTACAATCTGTCATTTTAGTTGGATTGTTCATTTTTGGGATAGGAGTAATAAAAGTTTTGTTTATATCAGCCATAGAAGTATTAGAATTTAGGAAATTTAAAACAATGCCAACTACATCATTAACCACAATATCCCAATATTTAGATAAAAGATAGTTGGCATACCATCAGGGCCGGGAGATTTTGTCGGATGCATATGCTTCAGGGCAGCTTCAATTTCCTCCTGTGTGAACTGCTTGATTAAAATTTGATTCATTTCAGCTGTAACTTTAGGATCAATTGCTTCCACGACCTCCATAATCCGATCAAGATGGGAAGTCATATACAGCTTCTCGAAATATGAAACAGCCACCTCAGTCACCTCCAAAGCGGACACTCGCCAACTCCCCCTTTCATCTAGAAGCCTACAGATGATGTTTTTCTTTTTTCTTCTCGAGGCCTTTGTATGAAAATATCTTGTATTGCACTCCCTAAGCCCCATCCATTGGACTTTAGATCTTTGTTGCCACATGATTTCCTCACAATCCAGCAAGTCATTAATCTCCTTCCTGAACCTGTTAATTTCTTGACCATTACTTCCATCATGATCTCTCAGCACTAACTCATTTAGGGCTTTCCTCTTAGCCTAAATTTGCCTTGGAACAAGGCAAAAAACTGACCTATTCCACTTTGATAACCCATCAGCACACTACTTAAGGCCTATCACCATGCCATTTGGATTGTATAGATCTACACTTTCATTCCAAGCTGCCTTGATAATATCTCTGCACTCATCCCTTCTGGTCCACATAGCTTCAAACTGAAATCTTCACTTCATGGGGTTTTGTGGAACAAAAGAATCAGTGATCAAGAGCACACAATGGTCACTAGCAGATTCCACAAGATGGTACACTCTTATATCCCTATAATGATCAATCCATTCCTGCGTAACTAGAGCACGATCCAACCGAAGATACATTCTGTGTCTTCCCACTTACATATTGCACCAAGTGAACTCCGGAACATAGAACCCAAGGTCCATGAATCTACAACAATTAATTACTTCCCTAAATTCATTCATCTGCTTTTGAGATCTTCGAGCTCCCCCCATTTTCTCCGCGGTGGACACAATTTCATTGAAATCCCCGAAACACAGCCAAGGAAGCTGAAATTTTCTACTAAGTGCCCTTAATAAATCCCATGACTCCTTCCTTCTATGGATCTTAGGATTTCCATAAAACCCAGTAATCTGCCACTTAAACCCCGAATCTTCAGTGACAATAGCATCAATATGCCTGTCTGAATAACTCTAAACATCAACAATAATATCCTTTCTACAGAGCAGAGCCAAACCTCCACTTCTCCATGACTAGGAACAACTAACCCATTGATAAAACCAACACTCACCTTCTTCTTATCCATACTTTTCGTTTTCAGTTTTATTTCCTTTAAGAAAAAAAAAATCGAGATCCGACTATTGCACTAGACCTCGCAACGCTCGAACTGACCGAGAGTTCCCAAGCCCTCGGCAGTTCCATCCTAAAGCCCTCATCAGTAAAACAAATCCAAAGAAGATTAAAAGGATACAGGGGTTCAAGCAGAGCATCAAAACAACTCCCAATACAAGAGGAAAGTCCTTGAAAGGAAACAAACCCTTGATAATCAAATAAGGAAACACTAAAACATATAAAACACTACTCATAGATTGTATGGAAAAGCCACCTTGGCCGAATCACACCAACACTAGGAGTACCCCACTTGCTAGAGATTCAACACACAAAATTACTTCTTGGGGTTCAAACACCCACCCCTTCAGCACAAGAATTCCACATATCAATACCCATGCCAATCAGCTCCCAGGATTCCGACCAGCAACAAATCAATACCCGCACCGATCAAACTGGCCCACTTTTGTATCTAAGGAAACCCCCTGTGAAGAAGGAAAGACTCACTGACAAGTGTTGGTAGACTGAGGATGTGCGCCGAGAGAGAGAGAGCTGGAACTTCACGATCCACATAGAGAGAGAGAGAGATGGAACTCTCTAAAAAGAACTGGAACCCTTCGGTCTAGAGAGAACTAGCACCTACTTGGGAGAGAACTTTTTGCAAAGAGAGATTTTTTTTTTTTCTATCTTTCTTTAGTTTTGCTCATCACAATAGTAAATGCCAATAATTCATATCTATTTTGATAAGACAATACAATGGGTGAGGCTTCCGTAAATGCTTACGTGTAAGGGACAGAACACCTAGTCAACATGTGTTGTATTCGTGTCGCCTCCAGAACACAAGAGCACTTAAATGCAAGCCAAACACCAATACGGTCAAGGGTTAATTAATTGCACATTCCCTGTACTCAACTAATAATGGGATACTCTTCAATACTTCCTAAACTTTAACTAAGCAATGATTCTTTGATTTATTGGCAATATGCATATTACCCCGCTGTTACTGAATTTTGTTAAGTTAAAAAAATTTTAAGAAATTTTTAATTTTCTTATCAAAAATTGTGTTCAACTTTAAAATATCATGAATATCTTAAAAGGGGGAAAAAGTAGCCCCCCTCTCTCTCTCTTCATTGCCCATGGGAATGGGTTGTGGGTGGCACAAGATGGTATGGGGGTTTCGATGGGGAAAGAGTCTTTGAAGCATGGTGAAATTGTGGGTCAATTCATTGAGGGCTGAAAAGTTTATGGTTAGTGGATCTAATGGTAGTGACAAGTTTATATTGAGTAAGGAATTTTTACAAATTACAAGATATTTTTTTCCTTCATGAAAGGATGATTTTAGGATTGTTGTCATATTTTTTTTCTGATTATTCTTCCTCTTTAGGAATTGAGATGATGATTCTAATATTTTTCAGTTATTCTCTCTTTAAATTAAGAATTTGGGGTTTGTGTTTTTTTTTCCCCTACAAAAATAATGATTTAGGTACTCGATCTAGATCTAGAAAATCCTTGATAATTTTTTTACCCTATTTAATCTTTATGGAAAAATTAGTCTTTTAATATAAACGATAGGTTTAATGGAGATTTTAATATGCACAATGCACACATTTCCTTAAAAAAAAAAATTATTTCTATTAAGAAATTTGAATTTCATGGAATTTAGTAATAGTATAGTGTGACATGCAAGTTACCAACAAAAAAAGGGGGACATTGCACATCTTTAAAGTTGAGGGGGAGTTAAAGTGTATCCAATATTTACGATGGGAGGAGGAGGGTGGGGACTGCAATTAACCTAGACATCAATCTTTGAAGATAAACTGGGTTCAAGTTTGAGAATCAATCTCTCCAATAATTTGAGAGTAAAACTGTTTATAAGGCTATCCACGGGTAGGGCCAGGTCGAGTTTGTGCCCAACTCGGACTTGACCCAACATCATCGGGGGCGGGGGGGAGATTTTAGCCCGCAACTGACCTGAATGAAGTTTTGGATCAACCGGGTTGGGTCGTATCGGTTTCAGGTATGTATCAGTTGGTTTTGGGTTTATTGTTCTTGTCGGATTTTGGTAGAAATCTGGCCAGATGTAACGAGATCTGGCTAATATTCCTTCAAATCTATGGAGATTTGGCCGAGATCTGGCTGGATCTATCGAGATCTAGCCTAAATCACTTAATATCAGTATAGTTAGAGTCGGGCTTATCGAAGTTTTGCCTAAAACTCGCGATTTCTAATAGGGAGAGAACAAGTCTTTGGGTAGGTCGGGTTTGTCAGTTTCTCAGATAGCCAAACTGCCACTCGAACTGACAACATCGAGTCCTGGCTCTGGCAACCCACGGCTGACTGAACCACCGCTTAGATGGGGAGATTATTGGGTGGAGATCATCGGATCTTGGTAGGTGGTGGACAATCCTAATTGTCAATCATGAACTCTCCTAAATTGTGCAGACTTGAAAGTTTTATGAACTGAGTACGACTTTTTTTTTTTTTAATCTATTCTTGAAAATCTATGATATGGTATAATATGAATACTTTGATTACACTCACTTAAAGTAAATAAATAATTAAGTACCCATCCTAATTTTCAATTCAAAAGATAAATTGGTGGATTAAGATTCTCTCCACTTGAAATGTATAAATTTCTTAATCCTAATTAAATATTACAAATTTAAGAGACAAATATTTTTTAGTTATTTTTTTAAATCACATTGGGTACATATCTAGTACGGATGTTTCTACTAGTTGACGTATTCATACTTTTTTTTTTTTTTTTTTTTCGTTTGTTTGTGTTTGTGTTTATATTAGATGAGCATCCTTGGCATGCCATTGATGTGTTTGTGAGATTGACTAAATGTCGTTTCAATAGTACTATAATTTTACTGCTAAAAAAACTATTTTATTTTACCTTGGTTTATTTGGAAATATATTAGGTCTCATTTTTTTAATGTGTTGTGGCTTATTGGAAGAATGTAAGACTTTGAAGTAGTGAAGTATAAAGTGTTGGTGGCACGTCTCATCCATTCCAAGGGGATTTAAATGTGAGTTTTCATCTCTCTCGATTGCTTATATTCCATGACTGAGGGAAGTAGTTTGATAGTGGTATAGTGGAGTTTGAGTGGTTGTTAGGAGTGGGTATGGGCAGATTTTAGGGAGTCATTGGATGTTAAGTATGTGAGTTTCAATTGTATTTTAGACTAGATACAAGTATACGGTGAATTAGGGAGAAATTTTATTAAACAGATAAAATTGAGCATGGAAGTCCAATATAGTGAAGTGAATGAAAGTTTTTTCTATTAATTTTTTTGAGTACTTTTTATATTTTAACTTTCAAACCTATGTGGACGTGCTATCTGGAAGCCTTTTCCCACAATTGTCAATCTATAGCCAATCCAATTAACTTGATGCTGGGTTGCTTCTGGAACTACACGTGTCATATAGATCAACTGGGAAAAACAACTAATAAAGNAACTGCATAAAATTAGTGGCCATTGAAATTGCTAGAGCAATTTGGAAAATTGAACTGCAAATATGTCTTTGTGAAGTCTATCTTAATATTGGAGTCCTCCATGCAAGAAGCAATATATGGATCGAAGGACAAACCCGTACTATTCGGACCTCCCCAACAGATGTGGTTTAGAATTGGGGCAAAGAGTGGATTTTGTGTTTAAAACCGGATGAGGACTCTCATTTTTTGTTTTGTTTTAAATGCAAGAACTTGTCTTTGCTTGTTTTATTTGAGTTTTTGATACAGGACAAAACCAAACTGATGCAACAATAAAATTTGGAAGAGCAGAAAAATTATTGATAGATAACCTAGGAGTTAGCATCTAGGATTGCTTGGAGTTTGCACCAAGCAACAAAGAACAAAACCTCAAGGACTCTACCTAGGGTTGGCTGAATTATCTGCTCTTATTCTTTACAAGAATTTCTTTAATAGCATCCACTGTATTAAAATTTGGAGAACAGAAAAATAATTGATGGATAAACTACAAGTTGGCATCTAGGATTGCTTGGAATCAGCACCAAGCAACGAAGAACAAAACCTTCATGATTCTCTACATAGGGTTGACTGAGTGATCTGCTCTTATTCTTTAAAAAAAAAGTTGTTTTCTTTAATAGCATCCACTGAAGTTACATATCTACAATTAATATTTTCTTTAGTATTTTCTTTAATAGCATCCACAATTCATATTTTATAGCACCTGTAATGAACCATATGAACCATAGCTTCAATCTCAAATAGTTCTCCACCATCAAAGAACTTTTTTCCAACTCAAAATATAATACATTCAAATACAGTATAATTTATTACAAACTTACAATGTTCACTTTTGCAGTTTCATTCACAACAGTACCATCACGGTGAGAATACACCACTTCATACATCTCACCTCTCTCTATTTGCCTGCCTTTCTTGCTTGCCTACAACATGGTCAATACATTCGGCATATTAAAGCGAGGGTGTTGATTTGATGGTGTCAAATCACATTTACTACTACTTTAGAATGCAAAATAATATAAGCTTTGTTAATTTTTGCATGTTATTAATATATATAATGCTGTTCTTACAATGCTATCAGCCATGGCGCCATCTGGGCCTAGCTTCTAGATCCCAGCATATGCAACTCTATTTGCTTCCCATGCCGGCTTTTGTTATCTTTAGACAGGTTCTACAAACATTTCAACAAAGTCACTGCCAATTACAATAACAAGCTAATATATAATACTCTTAAGTATGGAACCTATAAAAGCAAAACATCTATACTACTATAACTATTACTACTATGTCTTTATGAGGAAACCAGTACTCCACGAAGATATGAAATTGATTGTCATCAACCTCCAGCAGTGATAGCTCAAGTAAAGCTTCCTTAGAAATGCCCAGCTTGCAGTACTTCGCCTTCAAGGATGCTTTGTGGCCCCGCCACAACTTCCCTATCTGTGACACTACTCATTTCCTCTCCTTGGCAAGTTTGATGCGGTTTGCAGGAATTATCCATTACGCCTACCATGTGTAAAGTTGAATTAATAAGTGTCACGTTTTCAACATAATAACAAACTTGCATAAAGCTTTAAACAAGTAATAAAGAAACCTCTTTTATCATTGCTTTTTGCCTAATACCTGAATGGCTTCCCAGAACCGATTCTTGTATTGTTGTGGCACTAAAGGCCAACAAACATAATTGATTGGGCACATGTCATGCCTTCTTGCTATTGTTCCCAACCACCTTGCCCAGGGCCCAACATTTTTCCCAACCAGCTGGCCCGCTTTATTTAATTGCAGGAACAGTTTTTTCCTCGGTGGCATATTCCAAATGTCATCAAACCGGTTCAGCCCACGTTTATTGGGTACAGTGTCCGCTCCAGCTGCAGGTACATCCTCAGGATCTATTAAACCACCAACAAGTTGCATCAAATTACAATGAAACACAAAAGAATGAAATGTCAAGAAACTAGCCAATGAATAAGAACCTTCATAAATATGTTTTGTCAAGAGAACCAAACAAACTATGTTAGAATATTTATTACATGATTAAATAAATATACTTTATTATCAATCTAACTTTTTAATAGATTCTAAAAAATAATAATATTAGTAGTGATAAGTAATATTTTTGTCATGAGAACGTCATCTTAAGTTCAAATCAAACTATGTTTTAACAATTACACCTCCCGATTAAGTTAAATAATTCATATGTCAATCTCACTTATTGAGAGCCACACTTTGTCTTCCATTTTAGTCAAATGATCCACGTTATGAGTTCCACTCTTTAAGAAGTATTAGGTGATTAAATATACTCTCTCTCTATTTACGAGTTTGGGATAAATAGACATGTCAAGTGTAAGAGCGGATTGTCAACAAACACATGACTTTTTTGGGATTAGGTTTAGTTGAACTTCTTCCTCTAATTAGTGTAAATTCTAACATGATATCAAAGTCTCACATTGGCAGTGTGGAAACTTTGGTTTGATTTATGTATACCTTTTTTGTATGATTTATGTATACTATTACTAATTAAGACTCTTTACCTAATAGCTTAAAAATTTTAGGTTTGAATATTCTAATAAACTTTACTATGCCATTAGTCCATTTATCTTTCCTATCTACATTCATGGTTGGAATTTTCTAATTTGATTTTATGTCTTATAGTACATCTACTTCCCTACTTCTTGCTTCATATATACTGATGTGGGACCTTCAAATTGGAATAAAACCAACAAAGGCAGGAACATATCTGATTTTTATTTTTATTTTTTTCCCAATATAGTTGTATATGTTATAACGAATAGTTGTATTTGTTTTACCTGAGGATTCACAGTTTCATTCCCATGGAGAGTCCCCATCAAGCATTGCACCTTGAATATATTGAAGGCATCATATTAATATCACATAACAATGCATTGCAAAAAGTTGTGTTTTGCTAAACAACATTTGTTTGGTACCTGAGAAGGATTTGAATCACGCATACAAGGGCTAGGTTGGGCGAACATTTCTCTCATGTGCGTCATTACTTCGGCCATTTGATGTTGGTGCTTGCTTCTACTTGGGAGAGTTGTTCTTGATGTCGTGCTTCTAATTGGGATAGTTGTTCTTGTACTTGGGCTAGTTGCTCCTTAAGGGAAGTCTTCAACTCCGAAATCCTTTGGGTTGTTCTGCTTGACGACAATGGAGTCGAGGTAATCTGTGAAAGGTTTGTGGCACTTCTTCCATATGGGGTGATTCCAAATCCCACCCCACGTACACGTCCAGGGCGCTCTGGACCAAACACCTGAGCATACACATCGTCTTTGGACCTGAGGACTCCACCACCAAGCTCTCCTTGTAGACGCATGCCCTCTTGAGTCAAAAGTTCTTCCATCTGATCCTGTACTTTTTTCCATAAGAATCAAATAATATATTACACACCATAAACAATACAAACATAAAATACACTAAAATTCGATTCAAATTGTGTTTACCATGTTCTCTTGCGCATGGGGAGTAACAGCAACCCTATCTTTCCTAGAGTATACTTTTCGATACACATCTGCACGCTCGACCGAAGCCCCATTAGCTTTCGCCTACATGATGAACAAAATTTCATACAATAAACAATATTGCTCTCATAATTGTCATGTTGTTTATCATTTGCATTGACTAAGGCGTTCATGAATTCTAAGTTTATATCTACCACAAGCAAGAAAGTAAAAGACTATTTTCAACATTTAGCGTGATTCAAAAGCATAAAATCAGCTTATGTGATACACGAAGACAGTAGCACTTGTAATGCATTTCTTACTATTGCATCAGAAATTTGTGCAAAACTTTTCGGTCTAGACCTTGCTAACTCCTTCTGTTTACCTCGACTCACCTTGTTCTTCTTACTTAATGTCTAGCTTCCTTGTCTAAACCTAAAAATTATCCTATAAAAGCAAAAAAAATTATTATCTAAAATGATCTCATCCAGTGAGTTCCAATTAGCTTAACTAGCAAAACCTCTTATTATTAAACCTTACCTACACCAAAAACCAATTTGTATAAAGAATAATCATCATAGAGTATACGTTATAGGTTAAATTTTATTGTGTATATATAAAATAAATGACCTCATCCTAAAATATCGTCATTGTTTTTATTTATGAAATTTTGCTTTTGTCAAGGTCTAAGGCTTCAAAATTTTCATATTTTTTTTTACCACAAAAGGAAGTTTATATTGTGTATATTTCTCAATTTTTATGTCTATGATTTGACCAATTTTGTCTTTTCACCATAATAAAATGCTTGGGATGCTTGGTATAAAATTATTGCAAATTATTCTTAACATAATCTTTGACCATTATGATATACTCTCAATTATTGCCTTGATAAGACTATATTTGAAATATTTCATTTTCTAATATTCCTTTTACACAATTTGTTGTCGCAAAAAGGGAAAAGTAAAAAAAAAAAAGTAACATAAGTTTGATCAAATGAGCATAGCTAGTAGAAATATGGCTGCTTTTACTCATAGGAAAAAATTGTGTGGTTAGTCTGTATTGTATATAAGCAACATATCAAAGCTTCTAAATCATACTAATTAACATATAACTTAAAAGTCTCACACTAGTTTAAGGAGCAATATTACCAGGTTTTATCAACCTGAAGTGATTCCTTAGCAAAACTAGTAGCAGATTATATGCTTTGTTAAAGAAACTTTCAGAAAGCATTTGGTTGCAAAATTTTAAAATAAAGAACTGGTTAAGAATACTAGAATACGCAAATTTAAGTCTTTCTTTATGATAAATTAAAATTTCGCATTGATAAATTACAAAGACAGTTTTGCGCATCCAATTGTGCAAAACAGAATAACTAAAGAACACCCAATCCTCTAAAACTAAAGAACAATGGACTACTTAAATACAAGCATAAGCCAAGGAATATGCATCTAAGAAACCAAAGCCATATGGAACATGTGTTACTGGCATCAAAATTATAAATCAATAAAATTATTTATGTTTTATATTATTAATGACGAAATAAAATTGTTGATTTAATTATTAGAGGGAACAATTATTTACTTTTTTCGATTTAAACAAATTTTTATTTCTATTTTTTTGTTAACGAATAATTTGTAAACTTACTTGTAAATCTTTCCTAACCATCCCATTCCAAATTCCTGCAAAGGATCACACTAATTAGAACGACCAAATAGACGATAAAAAAACAGAATATGGCTTTAAATAAAAGACTTGAAGGAAGAGATAACAATGTCATGGAAAAATACCATTTTGGCAATGGTGTCATTTTCTACGTCTTCTTCTCATGCATTGCCAGTACATCTTCACAAATCTAAGTTCACAGTACTGGCGGAGACGAGCAAACAAGAGAATGGGCGAGATTGGAGGAGAGAGAATCTCGGCCATGGAGTGGAGCACAAAAAACAGGGCTGGCTTGGGAGTTAGAAAGGAGAAGACTTAGACAATGGTTAGAGATAATACAGCAAAGAAAAACTAAAGTAATGAGTAAAGGTATAAGGAGGTGGGTGGGAAAGTGGTAAAGAGTAAATGAAGGAATATGAGGGAAAAAAGAAGGTATATGAGGGAAAAGTCAAACTAATAAAGGCCTGAAGGTAAGTTTCACTGCGGTTTTCTTAATTACCCAACAGACTGATGGGTTTTCTTTTTGCCTCAATACCTCTTCTCTCCATTGATAGTTTTCTTTTTGCCTCAATACCTCTTCTCTCCATTGATACGCATCACTGAGAAAATATATAATAAAAAAACACTGCATATGTTTTTTTTTTTTTTTCCAACCGTATTCCTTCAAAACTTTCAATTAGAGATTAATCATTGATCGTGATAGGTAGATTCATAACGGAGTAAATCACTGACCAGTGAGTTTTTTTCAAAGTATTGGTGTCCAGACTTGAACTGAAGAACTACCAATTAAACCCAAAACGGTCATAAGTGAAGATTAAATAGAACGGTGCCGTTTAGCCTTTAGTGTTGATGTCTTGAGTCTGGCACGTATGCGCGTGTGAGAGGCAGTTAAACTTAAGTCAATCTGTAACTAACTTTCCCTCCACTATACTGTGTATATATAATGTAAACGTCCCTGTATTTGTGTGTTGTGGAATTAATATCAATACAATTGTTTTCATAATTCAGAAATTCAATCTTTCTATCTCTTTTCTCTCTCTGATCTTTACTTTTCTCTTCGTTATTCTCTGTAATCTTTCATGGTATCAGAGCTTTGATCTCTATCCATGGCTTCCACATCTTCAACCTCTGATTCAACCCCTGCTGTGACTAATACAGCTTTACCTGTCAATACTTCGTTGCTTCTACTATCAAACATGTCTTCGATGATGACTGTCAAGCTTGATTATAACAATTACACTGTTTGGAAGCATCAAATCGAGGTAATTCTTGAAACTTACTCTATGATTGATATTCTTGATGACTCAATCACTGTTCCAGAACGTTTTCTGAAGGATTCTTCTGGCAATTTCACTACTGAGATTAGCCCTAATTTCATTTCTTGGAAGAATCGTGAACAAGAATTGGTATATTCAGTACCATTGTCTGATCTAAGCACCTTAATGGAAGTAGAGAATTGATTTTCAACAAGAGTCTTGAAATGTTTAAACACAGCCAACACTTCACTCTTATGTTTAAGCAAGAATAACCAAGTAAATCTAGTATAGTCATCCACAAATATCACATAATATGAAAAGCCAAGAATAGAAGATAAAGGAGCTGGACCCCAAACATCACTATGAACAATGTTAAGGACAGATTTGGATACAATGGGAGACTTATTTGAAGGATATTTGTGCATCTTGGCACTTATACAATATTCACAGGAAGAGCAAATGTTTACAACCTGAGATAAAGTGATTGAATGACAGAAATTCTTTAAAGCAGAATACAGGAACCTAGAACTAGGATGTCCAAGTCTGGAATGCCACAGCAGAATGACATCAGATTTGATGGAATTGGAAGGCTTGATGGATTTGGAACTAAAGGCTGAATAAGATGATAGTGTGGAAGGAGATGGAATAGGATACACTCCATCTTTACTCAACCCTTTGTAGAGGATCTTCCCCGAAGGTAAATCCTGAATTAAGAACTTGTGAGCATCAAAATAACAACATGCATTATTTTGGAGACACAGCATATGGACAGACAACAGATTAGAAGCAAGGGCAGGAACTCTAAGTATATTATTAAGCCTAAAGTTGTGAAAAGAGGTTTTAAGCTCACCATGACCAACATGAGTGACTGGAAGCTCCTGACCATTGCCTACTGTAACTGTTTCAGTTCCTGCAACAGGTTGTTGATGAAGACTCAGTGTGACAGATCAGGAGTGACATGATCTGAGCAGCCTGTATCAGTAAGCCAGCCATTGCAGTTCTGGATTTGAGATGAGTTAGCCACCATTGAAGCTAACTTAGCTGGAGCATGCTTACCTTGATATGCAAAGTCCATTCTGTGGTAACAATCAAGGGCTGTGTGACCACCCTTTCCACAGATTTGGCAAAATGGTCTATTTGATTGAGGTTGACCAGAGGTATTTTGTGATTTAAATTGTTGCCCTGAGGTAGGATGATAACTAGGATTACCAAAGCCTCCATTGTTATTGTTGTTGAATCCACTGTGATGACCAAAACTCCCAAAACCTCCATAATTGTTGTTAAAACCATTGTGATTACCTCTGCCACCTCTTCCTCTCTGATTTGAATATCTACCCCATCTGCCTCTCTGATTAGAAAAACCTTGATGTTGAGACTGAAAGTTGGCATTCATAGCCATTGAAGGAGGAACCAGACCATTTGATCTCTTCTTAATTACTCTCTCCTCAGCATTGAGTAAAGTATTTAACTCCTCAACAGACAATACATCACTTCGAGTTCTTATTGCAGAACTGAAAGAATCATACTCTGAAGATAAACCATCAAGAGCTATGTGAAGAAGCTCTTCATCATCCAAGATCACAGAAACAGCAGTCAACCTATCACGAATCTGTTTGATCCTTTGGAAATATCCATCAATTGAATCATTTCCTTTCTTGATTGCATTCAGTTCATTGCGAAGACTCATAACATGAGATCTTGACACAGATGCAAATCGTTTTTCTAACACCTTCCATACTCCCTTGGCAGATCTTTGCCCAAAGTGAGAGCAAGAATTGCAGGTGATAAAGTGGAATTAATAAAAGTGAACATTGCTTGTTCACGATTCTTCCAAGAAATGAAATTAGGGCTAATCTCAGTAGTGAAATTGCCAGAAGAATCCTTCAGAAAACGTTCTGGAACAGTGATTGAGTCATCAAGAATATCAATCATAGAGTAAGTNCGTTTCAAGTGCCTCATTTGATGCTTCCAACAGTGTAATTGTTATAATCAAGCTTGACAGTCATCATCGAAGACATGTTTGATAGTAGAAGCAACGAAGTATTGACAGGTAAAGCTGTATTAGTCACAGCAGGGGTTGAATCAGAGGTTGAAGATGTGGAAGCCATGGATAGAGATCACAGCTCTGATCCATGAAAGATTACAGAGATAACGAAGAGAAGAGTAAAGATCAGAGAGAGAAAAGAGATAGAAAGAATGAATTTCTGTATTATGAAAACAATTGTACTGATATTAATTCCAACACCACAAATACAGGGACGTTTACATTATATACACAGTATAGTGGAGGGAAATTTAGTTACAGATTGACTTAAGTTTTAACTGCCTCTCACACGTGCATACGTGCCAGACTCAAGACATCAACACTAAAGGCTAAACGGCACCGTTCTATTTAATCTTCACTTATGCCTTCTTATGTCTGGAACTGCACTTGCTTCGTTTTCAATTTCCTCAAGCTAAAGCACTGGTTCTTCAAGTAGGAAATATTACAATTTACAACCAACTTTTTTTTTATGAATACAATATACAACCAACTAAACAATAAAATAATCCATCATTTATGTTTCTATATATTTAAAGTACAAAAGAAAGAAAGAAAGCAACATATTACAATCTTTCCAGACGTGTAAATTACATCAACTTTTGGATAAGAGCCTGTTAATTGTCATCATGACATAATATCTTGCACAATCGCTTTTGATGATTATGAGTTTGTATTATCTAATAAAATATCCATATTGCTTTCTAATGATGCATCATGACATTTTTTCTTTCAACAGCTTATGCGATTATTAATTTCTAGTGCTATTGAATGTTATTCTCTTAATTTCATGCATATCTTCTTCAACGAGTTATTTAATATAAGGACAAAGTTTACTTACAAAATTAGTTATAGTCTTATACTATAACCTTACTCAATAAAATAAACATTACTACAAATTTTAAAATTTTAATTATTGAATTGCATGTTTTTTACGATTTTAATACACATATCAAAATTTGTGTCAACATTACTACATATTTTGAAAATCTAACCGTTGAATTACATGTTTTTTTTAATACACATGTCAAAATTTGTGTCAATCCAATAAAAAGATATTAAATAGGGTTATAGTATAAGGCCACCATCAATTTTGTAGCTAAACTTTATCTTTATACTTCATTGATGTTAGTTTGTTACATTTTTTTCATGTAAAATTTTAAAAAATAAAATAAAAATTCCTGGTTTACATTATACTAGCACAATTTAAACTTATAAAAATTCATTAAAAAAAGAGATTAAACTTTATAAGGATGTGGTGTAAAGCTCAAATTTTATACCCTCCAATCCCAGCATGTCACATTATCGTATTACATATTAAAAAATAAATACAACTACACCCAATCAATTCTAATGTCAATTTGAAAATTCAACTCAATTATCTGAGTTTATTGAAATGTTATTATTTGTGGTATAATGCATTGGGTTTTAAATGAAAAATTGATATGACAATTTCTTATTGTATGGGGTAAAATATAGATTTTACATCTTTTCTTTACCAAATTTAGACTCTTAAAAAAAAAATACTACATAACGTATTTTAGTCGGTGAAACATATATAAAGTGAAACAATATTTGAACATATTATTTTTACTCTTAGAGAAACAAAATAATTAGATTACTATGAAATTTTAAAAGGCCTATTTTTTTTCTTTTACAAAAAAAAAAAAATATATATATATATATATATATTTTTTTTTTTCTTTTGGCTGCCATATGAAAGCAAGAAGCCTTTGGAATCTCCAAGATAATGCCTGAAAAAAATAGCACCCCTAGTCAACCACTAGGCTTAATGGGTGGGTATGTTTAACTTAGTGGAGTCTGAATGAATATATGACAACCCACTGAGATCCAATTAATGGAGCTTCTTATTAGCCCTCGTTGTTTTCCTTTGTATGAATATGCTTACCATATTCAACAAATATATATATATATATATATGTATGTATCAATATGTATATGTATATGTATGTATATGCTTAACATAATAATTTGAAACGAGTATTTATCATTATATTATCTATTAGAGCATTAGCATTAGAAAATTCTAATGCTACTCTATTCTACAATTCTAAAAATCCACTTTATCATTATACCATACTATTTTATAATACCTTCACATCCCAAACTTCTATTTCCCTCTTTTACTCATTAAAATAATATATTTACATAATAAAATAATATATTTCAAAATTATATCTTTTCTCTCCCATCTCTCTCCTCCACATCCCAGATAAAATATATTTTTTTTTTTTACAATACTTGCTATAGTGCAATTTTATGTTTAAAATTACACTGTAACAGTATTGTAAAAAAATTTTACAATACTTCTATTTAACATTCATCAATGCAAATAATTTTGAGATTTAAAATTTAAAATTTTTTTAAAATTTGACATTAGCATTGAAAAATGCTAATGCTCTTAATACGCCAACAACTCTACTAGATTTTTTTTTTTTTTTTTTTGATGGGAACTCTACTAGATTTAGTTGCACTAGACATTGAGATATTTTTTGCTCTTTTTTCTGTTTTTTATATATTTTTGTCATATATACGTCAGAAAAAAGCGATAGTCCCTGTCTTTAATCGCTGATAGGAGAGGATAGTGGTGCAAAGTTTCAAATTGGCCATTCATAGGAGAGCAAATTCTGACATAGTTATAGCTCATTCATTGAGTTTTACTATTTCTTGTACGGAGATTCCTGTTGCCTATCAATTTATGGAATATTCAGGAAGCTAGGCAGGCTCTATTGTACTTACTAAGAAACCTGTAGAGATAGACTTTATGGAAAAGAAGTTGACCCACTTCATTAGGCCTGTCTACGGGACGGGTCGGTTCGGGTTTGGGCCTAAACCGAAGTCAACCCGTTTGAGTCGGGTTGTTGGATCTTAGACCCGTATTCGACCGAATAGTCGGGTCGGATCCGGTGATTCGGGTCATCGGATGGGCGGGTCGGAGTTGTCGGATTTGGGCTATTAATGGGCCCAGTTTTTGTAACTGACCATAAAAAAGAAGTAAACAAAACTCCAGGGCGGCCATGATGATCATCATCACAAATTTGTTCACCTTCTCCCATGGTTACACCTAACATGGTGGGCATTCTTTGTAGTTAAAGACTTGTTAGGTGTGGGTGAGTGTCAATCTTGACCTTATTGTTAGTATCAGCCTAGCTATTTATTGAGTTGCGGCTCACTCCAAAGAATTTTAGTCATTTTACCAATCTCATATTTACTTTCTGGCATTTCATTTTAGGGAATGCTTGCAGCATGCTTCGTTTAGATGAGTTTATTTTTCATTTAAAAAAAAGAAGTTATTATAATCAATTTTTTATTTCTATAATATGCATTTACTTCCTTTCAGACTTAGATACTGGTGATGCAGATGCAAATGGGTAACTGAGTAGTTAACAAGTATATTAATTGGGGACAGCAACAAAACTTGTACTTCCTAACTAAACTACTAAAAATTGGGGACAGCAACAATAACGTGTACAAAGGTGAGATAAGGAAAAATGATTGGTCAGTAGGCCAGAAACTCCCTTGTATTTTAGGGCGCGATTGCCGTCGATGGGACACAAGAACAGTTCAGTCAGTTGCTTAACTCTTGACTCCAAGGAGACATCATCCCATGCACAAAAGTCATTTGGTTCACACGTTTCACAACACAAAATATTAACATGGCAGTTTGTTTCATGCTAATTTTTGAACGAGAGTATGTTTGCCACAAACTATTAGCTTTAAATTTTGTTTTTATTTATTTTTTTCAGTTTTTTATTATAATTTAAATTTAACAGAAGGATTTAAAAATAATAATTTAGTTTTAAATTTTTTGTCACATATTTAAATAAAAACTACAAAAAATTATACCTTTTGTATTATACTGAGTAAATAAGTTATTAAAAAAAACTACAAGATACCTAAACAATACTAAAGGGGCTGTGTTCTTCGTTGCTTTTTTCTATTTTGATTTTTACTTTTGTTGCTTTTGTTGTAACTTGTAAGGTGCTGTTTAGGACTGTAAACGAGCTGAGTTTTGTCGAGTAGTGAATGTTCAAGCTCAGCTCAATAGCAAAAATAGAATATTCAAGCTTGCCTTGAGCTTGATACGAGCCTACAAATAATGTTCAAGTTTGAGCTCGTTATAAAGTATAAAAACTTGAACTCGGCTTGGCTTGGCTTAATTCATTAGTCAAACCAAACTTGAGCTCAATATCAAGTCCAAACTCAAGCTCAATATCATGCTTTTGAGCTTGAGATCCAACATAAGTATATTGTCAAACCTATATCAAGTTTATTATCTAGCTTATTTGGTTTGGATGAAGGGTCTCAACTTATAATTAATTAATTTTTAAAAGGATATGAGTTTACTTGTCAAGCTCATATCAATTTTATTACCAAACTCATAAATAAGCCTAGACTCAACTTGTTTTGTTACTTTTATATCGAGCCTTGGTGTTCAAGAGCTTATTCATGAACAATATTTTTTTACTTGGTTTCGGCTCGTTTATTAAACAAGCCTAAAACTAAAACTTAAGCTTGACTTGTTTTTAAACAAACAAATATGAACAAGCTTTTTATCAAGCTAAGTTCGAGCTGTTTATGAACGGCTTGATTCATTTACAGCCCCAGTGCCGTCTGAAGGTTCAATCTCAAGAATTTTGTAACTCAGTGTCATAGTCTACTCTCATTTATTAGGGGCAGAGCCAGCTCAAGGCATTGTGGGGCCTAAGCTAACTACTTCAAGTAGGGTCTATTCTTATATTTTGAATATTAATAAAAAAAATTATTTAACTTTTGGCATTTTTAATTTAAAATCTATTTTTTTATATGCAAAATTATGAATTAAAATGAATTAATCGTATTACTTAATGACTATACAACTAAATTAAACACTATTTATTGAGTAAAACAACCAAATACTACAAAATTAAGATTGAAAATTTTAACAAAATTATATATTTAATATCTCTAATTAAACTTTGAGCATAAATTGATTTACTAGTGGGAAATAATGAGTTCTTTCAGCATTTGTATGTGGAAAATTAATGAGTTCTACACTAAAACTAATAAAAACAAACAATCATTATCACATCCAATGAAAATATTTTACTCTTTCTGGTTTTTCTTTGATAAAAAAATTACTTTTTAATTATTGGTAAATATTTTAGACTTTATTAATATCCTATTAGTAAAAATTTAGGGGCCTTATTTTCATTGAGGCCTTAGGCGGTTGCCTAGTTGCCTCATGCCTTGAGCCGGCATTGATTAAGGAAGCCAAAATTCGAATCTCCATTTCCATTGTTGTAACTATTGAATTATTTAAAAAAAAAATGATGTAATATAATTAATCTGTTGTTGGTGAGTGATGGTTACAACTTATAATTATATACATCCAATCAATTTGTCATTGGTTTAAACTTTGACCCATATCTCCTCCTCCTCCCCCTCCCCCTCACCTTCTCTCGCTATATGTATAGTTATAAATAAAGACTCATTATTACCTACTCTAATTTAAAAAAGGGAAAAAAAAAAATCATGTGTTCAATTCCCCTCTCACTAGTTGTTGTAGTTGTCGAATTATTTATTTATTTATTTTTGGTTTTAAAAAGAAACATCATTACACACATTCATCCCATTGATGCTTACACCAAAAGCCAACTTTTGGGCCTAATGAGTAATGACAAAGACGATCCTATTAATGGTGTGAATCCTAAATCAGCAAATGATGATAATTAAAAAAAAAAAAAAAAGTTCAATTTTCATTAACCAGTTTGGTTAGATACGAAATAATGGAAGCCAACATTTTAATTATCTAAATTGTTGTACCCCTTGACAAACTTTGTGAACTTAAAGGGATTTTTTTTTTTTTATTTAAAAAAGTAAAAAATATCCCTTATCAGAAAAATGAAACTTGTTTGTTCATTGGGCAGCTTCAATAATAAATTGACACAAATCTTATTGAACTAGGGCCATCAACACAATCACCAAATCAATTTTGGAACGTTTGACCAAATACCTCAAAGAGTAGGCCTGTCCACTGGTCGGGTCGGTTCGGGTTTGGGCCTAAACCGAAGTCAACCCGTTTGAGTCGGGTTGTTGGATCTTAGACCCGTATTCGACCGAATAGTCGGGTCGGATCCGGTGATTCGGGCCATCGGATGGGCGGGTCGGAGTTGTCGGATTTGGGCCATTAATGGGCCCAATTTTTGGACTTTTATAAAAAAAATTTAGGTTCAATTTTTTCAGCCCTTTCAGCCCAAATTAAGCAGTTTGGCAGTTTTAAAAATTATTTGGGTGTCAAATTAGTTGGGCCTCCGTTTTACTATATATATATATTTTTTAATAGCCTTCAAGTAAACTTAAATTAAGCTACTTAACTTATAAATATATTAGACCTTAAGAACAAAAACTTGCTGAAAAAAAAATCCTCACCCCAGGTCACAAAATAAGCCAATTTTAACCACCTGTTAAGCACAACAGCACAAAATACACCTATTTTTACATCTGTTAAGCATCCAGTCCACACATTAACCACAAAAGCTAAAGAGCACATGACAACACAAGTAAAACAAAATCATATTTTCACCACCTGTTAAGCATTAAGTATCCTGGACTTCATACCCCACAACAGCACAAAATACACCTATTTTTACATCTGTTAAACATCCACAGTCCACACATTAACCACAAAAACTAAAGAGCACAACACAACACAAAATCCTATTTTCACCAGTCACCACCTGTGACTTCTTAAACAGCCACATTGACTACCCAAAAATTAACACAACAAATAACCTGAACAAAATAGCAAAACAATACACAAAACAAGTGTACTTCCAACAACCACATAAAGACAGCAGTAATTCAATGTTTCCAACCACACAAAGGCAGTAGTAATTCAATGTTTCCACAAGGCAGTAAATAATAAGAAGGTATTAAATTTTACTAAATAATAAAAGCAAAAACATTGAACACATCCACAGCAGCTTAAGTTACATGCATCAACTCTAACTCTCTAAGTCTCTAACAAAAAAAGGAACAAAATCCCAACTTTGAACACAAAAAAAAAGGGAAGCAAAAATCATACCTTAAAAACTGTGTGTTAATTTCAAGTTTGAAGATTGAAAACCCACATGTACACAACTTTCAATTCCTGAATAAAATTTAAACATGAACAAAATTAATCAAACAAATGATGAAATGAACAAAGAACAAAAAAAAAAAAGTAAATGGTTTAGGCTTCTACTGTAAAAATGAAATAACCCCATAGTTTTATAATTTGAAACCCTAACTTCAAATTATAAAACTATGGGGTTATTTCATTTTAACAGTAGATTTTGTTAGCATATATAAATATATAATCAATGAGAGAGTGAAGAAAAGAGAAATGAGAAAAGGATAACACATACCTAGGTTCAGCCCCTATGATCGACGGCAAGAAGAGGAGTGGCTGCTGGTGGTGGCGGCGGCGGCGGCTAGGTGTGAAGAACAGGAACTTGTAGTGAGAAGCTAGGGTTTGGAGTCTTTGGACCTTGGAGTTGGAGTAGAGAAAGGCAAAGGGAGACGGAGAGCTGAGAGTTTGAGAGAGTGCTCTGTTCATTGCTTTTAAAGAGTGAAGATTGCTCAAGGTTTGAGATTTCGTATGAAATTGGTGAAGACTGCAGAGATTAGACTTTAGAGTTGAGGATTTGGTGAAGAAATTTCAGGTTTTGAGGGATTTGGTGAAGAGATTTCAGGTTGTGAGGAGGATTTGAGATTGAGATTTGAGAGAGAAAGAGAGAGAGAGAGAGAGAGAGAGAGAACGTCTGACTGTCTGAGAGAGTGAGAGTGAGTAGGCCGAGAGATATGAGATTGAGATTAGAGTGAGGGAGGTCTAAGATGAGGGCCGTTGATTTGGTGAGAGAGTGGTTACTGAAGTGAGATTGAGGCCGTTGATGTGAATCAGTTGGTCTTGATTCGGTGAGAGAGAGATTCCGTGTGACACACTGAGACCTGAGACCAAGTGATGAAATCTATCACGGTGAGACACTGAGACCAAGTGAATGAGTGATGAAATCTATCACCGTCCCTTAGCTAAATTGTAACCGTTGATCTTTAATTGCTAGGGCTGTGTAGAGTTTAGGATTTTCTGTACTTGTAGTCTAGGGCTGTAAAGTAACTAAAGTTTAATTGTAGCCGTTGATTTGAATTTGATTTGAATAAATGGCTGGATTTAAAATTGGGTATTTGTGCCAAAGCTGACTGCACCTTACCCACTGCCCAAAGCTGAAGATGTGATGTGAGTGGTTGAGGCTGAGTGGAGAGGCTGAACGGCACTTTCAAATTTTTAGTTTATTTGCTCAAATATTCGGTCGGGTCGGGTTATTCGGATTTTTTGTTGTGTAACCCGAAACCCGAACCGAAGATTCGGTTCCTCTTAAAACAGCACCCGTATCCGACCAATGCATGCAACCGGATTCACCCGTGGACCTTCGGGTCGGGCGGATTTGGTCGGGCGGGTCGGATGTCACGGGTCGCTGGACACCCCTA
>NW_027069866.1:629662-632167 GCF_002906115.3 Quercus suber | reverse complement strand
GGCGGCGGCTAGGTGTGAAGAACTTGTAGTGAGAAGCTAGGGTTTGGAGTCTTTGGACCTTGGAGTTGGAGTAGAGAAAGGCAAAGGGAGACGGAGAGCTGAGAGTTTGAGAGAGTGCTCTGTTCATTGCTTTTAAAGAGTGAAGATTGCTCAAGATTTGAGATTTCGTATGAAATTGGTGAAGACTGCAGAGATTAGACTTTAGAGTTGAGGATTTGGTGAAGAAATTTCAGGTTTTGAGGGATTTGGTGAAGAGATTTCAGGTTGTGAGGAGGATTTGAGATTGAGATTTGAGAGAGAGAGAGAGAGAGAGAGAGAGAGAGAGAGAGAGAGAGAGAGAGAGAGAGAGAGCGTCTAAGTCTGACTGTCTGAGAGTGAGTAGGCCGAGAGATATGAGATTGAGATTAGAGTGAGGGAGGTCTAAGATGAGGGCCGTTGATTTGGTGAGAGAGTGGTTACTGAAGAGAGATTGAGGCCGTTGATGTGAATCACTTGGTCTTGATTCGGTGAAGAGAGATTCCGTGTGAGACACTGAGACCTGAGACCAATTGATGAAATCTAATCAAATTTTTTCCTTTAATTCTAACCGTGGATTGTAATATTAGCTAAATAATAACCGTTGATCTTTAATTGCTAGGGCTGTGTAGAGTTTAGGATTTTCTGTACTTGTACTAGGGCTGTAAAGTAACTAAAGTTTAATTGTAGCCGTTGATTTGAATTTGATTTGAATAAATGGCTGGATTTAAAATTGGGTATTTGTGCCAAAGCTAACTGCACGTTACCCACTGCCCAAAGCTGAAGATGTGATGTGAGTGGTTGAGGCTGAGTGGAGAGGGAGACCACTGACCAGCACTTTCAAATTTTTAGTTTATTTGCTCAAATATTCGGTCGGGTCGGGTTATTCGGATTTTTTGTTGTGTAACCCGAAACCCGAACCGAAGATTCGGTTCCTCTTAAAACAGCACCCGTATCCGACCAATGCATGCAACCGGATTCACCCGTGGACCTTCGGGTCGGGCGGATTTGGTCGGGCGGGTCGGATGTCACGGGTCGCTGGACACCCCTATCAAAGAGTGAATGGTAAAAGTCAAACTCAATCAAAATCAAGACAGATCCTAACACCTAGATCACCATAAATGAAAGCAAACATGAGCAAAAAAAAAAAAAATACTACTAAAAAAAAGTCAAATTTTAGGGGCTAAAAAAAAGAATAGGGAGAAGAACTCAAGCCCCTTCGCTTAATGGAAAGAGCAAATCACTGATCAATATAATGACTTGATGTGAAGATCGTGATAAAATAATACTGTTGCAATCACATTCAGAAATCATCTTGGGTGGTCATGCAGATGCTTTTAAACGTGGTTCATGAATCAATCCAACCCAATCCAATCCGAGTCTTCACTCATTTACCCCATTTTTCCACTGAGTCTGTTAATTCATTGTTACGGAAGATATCAAGCTTTATTCTCACCGTCCATTGTGTCTTGGATAGGGGTGGCAAAATTTGACACGACCTGCGAACCCGACACGACACGACACGACACGAAATTAGCAGGTTATGGGTTGAGGCTTAACGGGTTTGTGTCATATACGGGTTGACACGGCTGACGTTTAATAAATGGGTTGGGTTAGTGTTGAACACATAGAACCCGTTTGACCCGTCTGACCTGTTTAATTAAATGACATTTTACCAATATACCCTTCAAACTCTAGGTATATAAACATATTAGTTGTTGTGATTTGTTTTCTTTAACATATTGTGATTGATTATTTGTGATATTGGGATATGCTTTAGTTTTGAATGATTATTTGTAATACAATTACTCGTTAGTTCTGAATTTTATATTAAAAATGTTTATTTGTTTGTTTTTTCATAATTTTTTTTTATTTTCATTTTGATAAAATCTGATAAACAGGTCGACACGACTGACCCGTTTAATAAATGGGTCGTGTTTGGGTTGATGAATCTTGACCCGTTTAATAAACATGTCGGGTTAGTGTTGACCTATGTAGTCAAATACTCATGACTTGACATGACACGAACTCGACATGTGAACACGAATTGCCACCCCTAGTCCTGGATAACCCTATCACCATTCATTAATCTTGGGCCATCTTCATTTTTGGTTCTTTAAGTTTTAGATTTAACATTTTGATCAACTGAGTTCGATTTTGTTTTTACAATGATCATTTCGTTCATCTTCGTGACTAATATATCCGGTTAAGGGTCCGTTTGGATACAACTTATTTTGCTGAAAACTGAAAATATTGTAACAAAATAATTTTTAAATATGTAAATAGTACGGTGGTGGGACCCATTTTTAATAAAAAGTTGTTGAATAGTACACTGGTGTGCATTATGCACTGTACACTGATTGAAAGTCAAAAAACACGACTAACCGAGAGAAAAAAAAAAAAAAAAAAAAAAAAAAAAAAAAAAAAAAAAAAAAAAAAAAAAAAAAAAAAAAAAAAAAAAAAAAAAAAAAAAAAAAAAAAAAAAAAAAA
>NW_027069866.1:615860-627458 GCF_002906115.3 Quercus suber | reverse complement strand
ATATATATATATATATATATATATATATATCAAACTACGGACCAAATTGCTTATAAGTTTTTAGACTCAAAGTTGAGCTCAAACTAACTTACAATCCCAAATTTCAAAACTAGATCCAATAACGAATCAATTTATATATATTTAAAACTGAAGATAACATTTATTGTTGCTATGCTTCTGTTTAACCACATTAGCGCCATGTCATCATTTATTTTCTTTCTTTTTTTTTGATTTTTTGATTTACCTATTGATATTTATTGAGCATTTCTTTAAATTCAGGTGTTACTCTATTTCTAATTCTACTGTGTGTGTCTCAATTAACCTAAACTTTTCACATGCCGCTATTATATGGAATTCTGACAGTCATCAATAGATAACAACCTCCTCACCTCCACACTTGTCATATTTTTTTTTTCTTTATAAATTTTCAATTGTTCTCTCCACAAATTGATTGGTATGGCCTTCAATGGGATAATTTTTTAAGTGTTTTTCCCATTTTTTCAGTCATGACTCAAGTCTGTCTGCCAAAACCCAATCAAATTAGTGCAAGAGACAGAGCTTGCAGACGAAACTGAAGCACGTGAGAGGCAAACATTAGTAGCCTAGGTCCAAGGTGTATGAACTCAAAATGAGTTTTGTTAATTGTATTGTTCTTATTCTATACTACTATTTAAGGGGCTTCTCCTGTTTAGAATCCTCATTTTTTTTTATTTAAAAATGTCTTTACACCACTATGTTTAAGTAGAGACAAAACTAGAGGAAAAATCGGTAAAAATACAACTCTAAATCCCAATAAAAAATCGCCTAAAAAATAGGGTCACTCTTCTGTTGATTTTCAAATTGCTTTATCCACTTATAAATTCTAAATGCGTAATATTAATGAGAAAATGTGTAAAACTTAAATTGGAATAAATGAAAAATTATGACACCAAAAAAAAAAAAAAAGCCTTATTGCACATGCTCTTCGCGCATGTGATAAGGCTAGTGTTTATTTATTTATTTCCATCTCATTACTAGGAAAAAAAAAATGTAATTCAATTTTTGGATTTCATATTGAATGAGTTTGAGTTTGAGTTTTCATGGTCTTAGTGTATGAACTCAAAATGAGTTTGAGTTTTCATGGCGAATGTTGGTTCCTGTTGAAATGGGCCGTGTGTGTGGCTTGAATTGCCACAAGCCCAAGTCAAGTAGTATTAGGAAACCAAATTCAACTAGGAATATGATTCCTAGTAACAGCCGACCTATGACCTATAATATATATAAATATATATATTAGGTTTGAGATAAAAAAAAAATAGCAGCCGTGTGTGAGAGAGAATTAGAAAATTCCTAAAACCTAGCAGCAACCGCATAAGAAGAAGAATAGTGTTTTCTTGTCTTGTGGGTGAGAGAGAGTGTTAGGGTGTAATTGGGATTTGGGTTTCTTGAGAGTGTTCTTGTGCACTATTGTATCTCCCTATTTTTATAGTGAAATTTCTCCGTCGTCTCCGTGGAGGTAGGCAGTTTGCCGAACCACATAAATTCTTGTGTTTTTGTGTGTGCTTGTTATTTAATTTTCGCTTATTTACTGTTATTGATTGGAGTCCTGGGGTGCTATCTGCACAACAGTTCCAAATAAGGCCGAGTTTCATGTGGAGAGCACATCAAGGTATTCTCCCTACAAATACTCCTTTATATGCAATGAAAATTGGATCACGCATTGAATGTGAAGTTTGTTTCGATGATACGGAGTCCATTGTCCATTTGCAATTCAGGTGTGGAGTGCTACTTCTATCTATGTACATAAGGATTTTGATAATTTAAATCACTTTGTGGTACTGATGGATTTTATGCTTTGATACAAGGAATTCATTGGTGAAATGGGAGTGAGTCAGATGTAGAGATGATTGACACGATGCTTCTAAGATAGCTTCATAGCGGCAAAGTGGAGGCTTCCCCCCGCATAATGTTACCAAGATAAACTTTGATGGTTGCCATAATCCAATGACCAGATTAGTGAGAATTAACTTGTTGATCGATTATTCTCAACGTTGGCAGTTCAATCTCACAGGGGACGCAATCATGCTGAATCGAAGGCTGCCTTGGTGATCCAGGCAGTTCATTTTATAGGTGAGTTGGGGTTCCGTCAGGTGGTTTTTGAAGGAGATAGCAAACTTCAAATAGCAGCTCTTAATTCCGTTGATGTGTCTTGGGAGTGCTGGACATCTGTTGGATGAAGCCAAAATGATGGCTCTACAATTTCTTTCTGCAGAATTTCATTAGTCACATGTATATTGTATTGGGTTGCCCATGAGTTAGCTTTGTACGCTCGAAACAATTCATTTGAATGGAAGACATTCCTTCGCCGTGGCCATTCTTATAATTGAGAATTTTTCCAATGTATTGCTTCTGATATATTATTCAAACTCTTCTTTTCTGTCAAAACATAAATAAATTTTTTGTCAATTTGGTCCATGTTAGATACTAATCCAGGCTTGGCTCAAAGTTAATAACCAGGAGTCCTAGCATAGCCTAACCTGTCCTTCTAACTCATACACTTAACTATGGACCAAATTGCTTATAAGTTATTAGACTCGAGTTGAGCTCAAACTAACTTACAATCCCAAATTTCAGAATTAAGTCCAATCAATCAATCTATATATATCTAAAATTGAAGCGTAGCATTTATTGTTGTTACGCTCCAGTTAAGCCACATCAGCGCTATGTCATCATTTATTTTCTTTCTTTCTTTTTTATTTTTTGATTTACCTATTAACATTTATTGAGCCTCTCCTTCAAGTGTTACTCTATCAAGTTGTTACTCTATCTTCACATGCTGCTATTGTATGAAATTCGGACAGTCACCAATAGTTTAAATCTTTTTATCTTAATTTTTTTTAAATGAAACCCTAATTCTTCAAAGTACACCAACTTAAGTAGATTGTTGTATTGTGGCTGGAATATTTGTGTTTTGGACCTTAGTTGGCCTATTTGGTTGATGAAAAACTTTGGGGATTATTTAGATTTTGAGAAATTGTTTGGGATTTTAGGAGTGAGGAAATTCAAAGAACTGAATTCTTTTTATATTCCATTAGTATCTAGCTTTAAGCTAATAATTGTTGGGCGAATGGAAAAACTAATAAGTTCTTAATTCCTTAATATCTATCTATAATATTGTGTACATGAACAATAGTTGGGTTTTCAGTTTTAGATTTTGGATTATGCTACTTTCTTTCAACAACTTGATTTTCTTTTTAGAATTTTCTCCTATTGAATATCTAGAATATTGTGTACATGAGTTTTAGACAAAACATAACAATACTTCTATAATTGAGTTTTAAATTTTGAATTTTGCTATTTCTTTCCTTATTAAACATAGTATGATCTAGCTGATGTGATGCAATGAAGGTAGTAGCAATTGCTATTTTTGAGGCATAGTAGCTGATACATTGTGATAATTTCCCATAGCCATTTAAAATTCTTGACCTAGAATCATAGTTATTAAATCTGGACCGGACATTGACCCGATCTATGAGCTGGGTCATTGGTTCAACCAGTGGGTCATTGGTCGAACTGCGGGGTCAAATAAAAAATTTTTAAAAATTAAATATATATAATTAAATTTGCAAAATCATAACCTAAATATGTAAATTAAAAAAAGAAAAAAAAAAAAAAAAAGGCATATGCGTAAATGAAACTCGCCATTATAATTCAAAATCAATATTTCATAAGCAATAGCATTAAAAGAAATAACAAATTAATTTATATTTGTCAGTAAAGTTAAGGTCAGCTAAAACCTAAAGCAACAAACAAATTCAAAGGAACAAAATAGTCAAAACTCAAAGAAGGAACAAGTCACACGCTTACATTGTACACAACCAAAAAAAAAAAAAAAAAAACCAAAGATGCTTAAACTAAAAAGCAATCAAGAAATAAAGTATATATAAAAAAAATAAAAAATAAAAAACATAAACAAAAGAAGATAGTTGGTGGCATAGAGTTATATGGTCACACTTACATGCTAATTGTTGGCCAAGTACATCTGTTCAGACTTCAAAGCATAAAAAAAATTATGCACAGTAACAGCCCATAGCAATAGGTTTTGAGAATTGTGAAAACTGAAAAGTGATGGTACACGTACAAACTACAAAATACAAAGTGTGAATCCATAGGGCAGGGCACAGGGAACAATGCTTTTTTTTTGGGATTTTTTTAGGTTTTCTCTTGTTTAAATTATCATATTATCAAACATTTAAATAATAAAAGAGTCAATAAAGTGGATCTATTAATATAATTTTACACAATTCACAATCCCGACTAGGTTAATAAAACTCAACTAGGTCACACGGATTGCTTAAAACCCACCAAGTTGCACCGGTTTTGACCGGGTCACATACTTTTCTGATCCAATTGATCACCTGGCCTGGTCAATGTGCCGAGTCACCGAGTCACTAGTTTGACTGGCCAGGCCGGGTTGGGTTTAATAACATTGCTTGGAATGCTAATAGCCATCTTCTCTAAGGCAAAAACAATTGGTCAATTTCAGCAAATTTGCCCCTAACTTTGACCACAACGTCATGGCAATATAGGTGACTCACTTTACTTACCATTCGTTTATGTGCTATTTTGATTCTGTGGAAATTTAGAACATTGATAAAATGAATGTATTGGCAAGTGGGTGATTTGTATATGGACACATTGATGAATGTGTGTAGTGGACATGAGTAGAATCAATGGCATGTGTTTGACAATTTGGTCTTTGTTGGAAATTACTATAAGTGAGGGTCTATTAAATTTTTTCCTCTTTATCTCCCTACTACTCTCTACTTTACTTTCATGCTTCCTTTATCATTTTCTCTTTCTTATTTTTTGACTCTTCTTCTCTCCATTTCCCTCTAACCTTGAATTTATTAAATATGTAATTGCGTTGTAATTCTATGATAGGCTCAGTGTCCACATATATTGTTTTTAGAGCTATAATCACTGTCATTGCCTTTTTATATAGATGGTAGAAACTTAATTCATCTTGATCTTACTTGTTTTATTCAAATTCCATATCTGTAATTAATACCATAAACTCAAGAAATTAAAATGCATGAGATGGAAGTGTAATTCTTGTTGTGTTTATAGGCTCGTGTTTAGAAGAGAGGTATTTTTATTTTGTGGTGGTCTCTCTTTTTTGTTAATTCACTGCATTTTTTTTGTAAAACAGGTATCAAAAGTAATAGGGTATCTATAACATCTATTTTATCAAAGTCAAGCAAATAGAATTCCCTAATAGTGTTGGAAATATGACTATGACTTATGAGTGAAGTTTTTTACATTGAATATTAATGATAATGGTAAATGGTTAATATAACATAATTGAACCAAAACTTATAAACTTAAAGCAATGACATTGGGCACTCTAAACCCCAATTTAGGGAGAGAAACTGAAGTATAGCAATTTTTTTGGAAAATTTGATATCATTATTTTTTATTTGATAATTATTGAACTAATATATTAGATTGTATATTTTTAAAAATTCAATGTGTGTTATTTGAAATTATGTTTTAAATTGGAAGTTTTTTGTAGTGTAACAGAATATATTTTGTAGTCATGTATTATATATAGTGAGATATGTATGAAAACACAATGCAATATTTAAAAAAAAAAAAAAAAAAAATCCTTTCTATTTCCTAATTATTAAATTATATAAAGTTATATTATATTTATATTGTACACACAAACATCCACATACACATCATTACTCACACAAATGAAATTATATTAAAAAAAAAAAAGTAATGCAGACAATCAATATTAGACACACTCATACACATATAATAAAAATTTATAATAAAGAGTGACATTTATGATTCACAAACACTTACTCTTACTTTAGAGTAAAAAAATACTTGTAATAAGAGTGTATAAGATTTAAGTTAGGGAATGAAAAAATATTTTTAAGAAAAAATTAATATAATAAACTAACAAAAAATATATATATATATATATATTTTTTTTTTTTTGAAGTCAGGGGGTTCATTTAAACCCCTGAACAAAGAGTAGAGCCACCCCTGTGGAGATGCTAATTATTTGTAATAAAATGACCAAAATAAAAATAACAAATAGATTTGAGAAAAACACATAGATTTCTAAAAAAATTTTACCAAACACATGGGATGCAACAATACAAAATTACTACACCGAATATTTTTTGACTTTTTGATACTCTACAAATAAAACAAATTTATTCACTTTTTGTCACAATATAGACTATAGAACGATTACAATGTTTATTATAATCCCCCCCCCCCCCCCCCCCCCCAGGTTATTTTATAAGCATTTGATTGAAATCAAAATATGCTTTTTATTTCTTTTTTATTTTTTGCCCAAAGGCAAGTCAGCCTACCAGATAATCCAAATGATTATCATAACGACTTGCTACCATAGAGCAATTTTTGGTAAATGTCTGTTATATCAAACATTTGATGATATTTTAGGATTGGATATCATAGATCTAGCTTCTCAACATAAGCTGAATGTCTCTTCACAATAAGTCTAATCAGGAGATTCTCCACAACATCACCAATCTGAGTCTTGTTGCGAATTGATATCTTTTCATCGCTTGTAACGACTACAATCTTGTCTTTACGAGTTAAAAGTTCATTTGCCACAATCATATGCATCTTGTACTTTTTAAGAGCCATATTAGCCTTCTCCAAAAGTATTTGTATATTTGTTGCTAGCTATTTAGTCAGGCAGAGGAGAACTTCTAGTCCCATTTCATTATTAAACAAAAAAAAAGTCAAGGAACTTATAGCAAAAGACTTTCTATACAAAATTTCAGTAGAAGGGAGACTAATAGGCCCTCCACTTTCTTCAAGACATAAGGGATTATGAAAGACCATACATTCTTTGCCTACCCTTTTTCTTTCTCAAATTCACATTACCAAAGAAGTATATGAAGCTAAAAAAACATTGTGAATACATCTCTATCCAGTGGAAGTCCATTGGTAAGCACATTCAAATTTGTAGCCATGTATATTTTGTTTTGATATAAACTCAAATTTCTATTTAAAAAAAAAAAAAACTACATATTAACCCAAACCAAAATTCAACCAAAGCTATAAGAGTGATTTGTGATGGGAAATTTAAAAAATACAACACAAAAAATTAAATAAAAAAACATCAACCTATATTAGAGTTTTAAGAAAGAACAAAAATCAAGAGAGAGAGAGAGAGAGAGAGAGAGAGAGAGAGAGAGAGAGAGAGAACTCACAGTTTTTGTGTGGAAGAAATATGGATTGAATGGAATAAATGATATCAAATTGATACAAAATAAGATGGGGGAGAAAAAGATTCAAAATATAAGAAAGAAGAAATGATGAAGGATGTTTAATGGTAAATTAAAGAGTAGTAGGGAGATAGGGAGGCAAAGAGAGAGGGGAAAGGTTGGAGAAAGAGAAAGAAGAGTTTTTTTTTTTTTCTTTTTTTTTTAGAATAGGAAGATGAAAATTTTAAATATTCAATTCTAACAATTACTTGAAATTAGAAAGAAGAAAATGAAAAGTTGAAATTAGTTTGGGTAGTTGAATATGGTTAAACATTTGCATCTAATGAATAGTAACGTTTATAATCAATAGTCAAACATGTGCATATATATACTAAAAAGATAATGAATTATTCAATTTTAATAATTACTTGAAATTAGAAAGAAGAAAATGAAAAGTTGAAATTAATTTGTGTAGCTGAATAGTCAAAAATTTTTATTTGAAACAAATGAATTGTAACATGTTGAAATGAGTAATGGAGTGCATTAACAAGTTCATCCATGAATTATATTTAATTATTTTATATAAAATAAAATAGAAAAATCATAAATGAATTTTTTATATAAAATAAAATAGTCAAACATGTGCATATATTCACTAAAAAGATAATGAATTATTCAATTTTAATAATTACTTGAAATTAGAAAGAAGAAAATGAAAAGTTGAAATCAATTTTGGTAGCTAAATGGTAAAATATTTGCATTTAAAACAAATGAATAGTATTATGTTGAATAGTAATGGAGTGCATTAACAGGTTTGTTCATGAATTATATTTAACTAGCTTGTAACTCTATACATATGTACGAATGCACTTAAAGATATGCAAAAGATGCATAGTATAATTCCTATATATATATATATATATATAATACTATTGATAGTCATTCTTATATTTTGTTAATTCTTTAAAAAGTCTTGTGAAAAAATTATTAGTATAAAATGTAAATTGTTAATTTTTTTTATTACTTCTTAATTTTGTTGTTTTGAAGCTTTTTTATTTTTTATTTTTTATGATTGTACTCAATAACTCACTTGAATTAATATTTATTATGCAGTCCCATATTTGATTCTAAAATTAAGAATTAAAACTCTCTTTAAGAATAATTAATTTTTAGGACACATGACACAAAATTAGACTAATTTGAAATTTTAATTTGACTTTCTCTAAGTTTTGCCTATTAATATATATATATATATATATAGATTATTTTATATAAAACAAAAGAGAAAAATTATAAAGGATTTTTTTTTTTTAAGTATAACGTGACTGATGAGGTAGCTTAACAAGAGTATAACAATATTAAATTCTACATCTCAGTTTTTAGATATATATATATATATATACATAGATTGTAGATATGACTTGATAGTCTCAATAAAATTTTCTCTAAAAATAATTAATTTAGGACACATAACACAAAATTAGACTCTAATTTGAAATTCTAATTGAACTTCCTCTAAACTTTGCCAATTAATATATATATATATATTGTGGTTGGCAAAAAGTAAAATAGGAAAATAAAGCAAGTATTAATCGTACCACTATAATTAATTTCTAGAGGTGGAATGCAAGGTCAACCTATAAATACCCATCATGTGACAAAAGTTGATAGTCAGATTAGTTTCAAGTACAAAGTAGATATATTTAGTGGAAAAAAGCCTTAAAATGGCTAAGTATTGATCCTCAGGTTTGAGTTTGAGGAAAAGGCTACAAATGATTTGTTTTTTTTTTNTTTTATTTTTATTTTTTATGATTGTACTCAATAACTCACTTGAATTAATATTTATTATGCAGTCCCATATTTGATTCTAAAATTAAGAATTAAAACTCTCTTTAAGAATAATTAATTTTTAGGACACATGACACAAAATTAGACTAATTTGAAATTTTAATTTGACTTTCTCTAAGTTTTGCCTATTAATATATATATATATATATATAGATTATTTTATATAAAACAAAAGAGAAAAATTATAAAGGATTTTTTTTTTTTAAGTATAACGTGACTGATGAGGTAGCTTAACAAGAGTATAACAATATTAAATTCTACATCTCAGTTTTTAGATATATATATATATATATACATAGATTGTAGATATGACTTGATAGTCTCAATAAAATTTTCTCTAAAAATAATTAATTTAGGACACATAACACAAAATTAGACTCTAATTTGAAATTCTAATTGAACTTCCTCTAAACTTTGCCAATTAATATATATATATATATTGTGGTTGGCAAAAAGTAAAATAGGAAAATAAAGCAAGTATTAATCGTACCACTATAATTAATTTCTAGAGGTGGAATGCAAGGTCAACCTATAAATACCCATCATGTGACAAAAGTTGATAGTCAGATTAGTTTCAAGTACAAAGTAGATATATTTAGTGGAAAAAAGCCTTAAAATGGCTAAGTATTGATCCTCAGGTTTGAGTTTGAGGAAAAGGCTACAAATGATTTGTTTTTTTTTTTCTCTCTCTCTCTTCTTTCTAAAACTGGGCTCCCCGTTGTCCAAGTGCTTCTTGGCTTTATATATTTAGCCAACAATGCATCTAGACTTTACATTTGAAGGGTTAGGATCAGACTTCCTTGATACTTGTCCCATCAAGGCCTTACTAGAAGGTTTTACATCAAAGTGTGAGTTGTGTGAGCACTGTTCATGGTCATTTTCCTCATTAATCCGGCCAGCTAAGTGGTTGTAGTGCATTCAATGCGGAGAGGATGACTGTTTTTTCCTTCCTTTTTCTTCTCTTCCTTATTCAATGCCAAGTCACCCTTTTCTCCTTCAGGTTGCATCATGCTCTCTTCACCTCTGACTCCTGTCTTTCCGAGGTTAGGTAGGAATCCTCGATGTCCATGTTAAATGCAGTAGTTCAACCTCTTCACGAGTTGGGTGAGTGCTTTCTAAGGGTAAGCTGCCAATATTCCACGAAGTTCACCTCCTCAAAAATGACCTTACCTATCCTATCAGTTGTTTTGGATCCTCGTCCCCCCACATATATATATATATATATATAGATTATTTTACATGGAATAAAATAGAAAAATTATAAAGGATTTTTTTTTAATATAACGTGACTGATGAGATGGCTCAATAGGAGTATAGCAACATTAAATTCTACATCTTAGTTTTTAGATATATGTAGATATAGATTGTAGATATGACTTGATAGTCTCAATAGATAGAATACCAATTGCATAACTAAATAAACCAAATCCAATGCATAACTAATTTACTTATGCAGAAATCATAAATGAAGTTTAATTACAAACCACCAACAACTTTTTCACAAGAAACAAAAGATATACCTCCCTCCTTTGCTTTGTATTCTTTTCTGGATAGACTCCATGTATGCAACTATGCATAAATGTTTCTGGGACAGGAATCGTATGAGAAGAAATCGTATAGCTCTTACAGTAACTCAGTGACACACCTTGAACAATTCGGATTTTTAAGAGTATGTGATTATAAAGTACAATCCTAGTATACATAGATGTAAATGTAATATTTGGGTGTCAAAAATATATCATTACTCCTTAATGGGTGCTTACTAACCTAATCTTTTGGTTTCGCTGCTTCCATATATAGCTGACGAAAAGCTTAGTAATGGACCTAATGGTGCTCGTGCTAACACTATCATAATTATATATTTTTCCTTAAATATATAATTTATTATCAAAATTTACTACAAAAAGTTTTACAAATTGACATGTCAGTCAACGTAAATAATATCACATCAAATATATAATAAATAAATTTATTAAATTTTTATAGAAAATTACAATTTAAAGTCTATAGTTTTAAAAATAAAAAATTTAAATCTTGAAATTTAAAAAGATAATAAATAAAATCCGTAGTCTATTTTAATTAAACTCCAAACACAATGTAGTTACACTTGAATGAGCCAACATTTAATTGCCTACTTTTTGAAACATTTAATTTAAGTCATTACTTCTAAAATTATACTCATATAGATTAATTGTTGTTACATCTTATAATATCGAGTTTATATTTTATATCCTCCCCCCCCCCCCTTTTTTTTCCCAATGTTGGCTTTAAAACATTGACACGTTGCATGTACAGTAGAATTTGTATTATCCATAGCATTAAACATCACTTCAGTTTATAATTTGGTTTATTACTATACTTCATCTCATATAAGTCCTACATGTAGGCCTAAAGAAAAATGATTTTATATATTCAATGTACTAATACATCCCTTAACTTAAATATGGATTCTATATTCAAGATGCACTGTGAATTTGTGAGATCCTGTTTAACTCAATTGGTAAACTGAGTA